>NC_046986.1:6738581-6831081 GCF_009769545.1 Cyclopterus lumpus
AGAAATCTGATGAATGTATACTGGCTCTCTGAAAGTAAAAAAACAAAACAATAAAGTATAATTTATTGAGAAATACACGTGACAAATTGATTTTTAAAGTATTTGTTTTAGCAGAGTACATTTTTTACGTGTATAGAAAGTTTTAACCGGTCCGTCGCCACAAAGTGGAATTCCAAATAGATTTGCATAACGATGCTGATCCCGGACTCTTGAGGGTCCGGCAGAAATTACCTTGGAATGAGCCAAGACACAAAGTTCCCCGGGGCGTCTTTCTCATCAATAGGAGCCTCCTATGGAAACAACAAGTTGAGTATTAAAAGTAAATAAATAAAAACGATTAACATCGCATGTCGTACTTTTGATTATTAAATGTACCTTCTTTTCCTCAAGAAAGGTATCCAACAGAGGAAGGCTTTTCTTTGAAAACACATAGAAACATGGACACTGAAAAACAAATGCAAGAAGTTATTGTCTCCAAAGTGGTGTAGATGTATACTGTACATGTGGGGCGTCTCATAAGAATACCAGTAAACTTCACATGTATCACGAACATGTCACCTATTAATTAGAGGGTCATCGCATCGGACAGAATAATTGGTAGCCAGTCGTTATTTCAGATTTTTATATTGCTATATGAAATATTATGACAACATGTTTGTACATGTGCTCTTATGTATTTCACTGAGAGCTAAATACTTAAACTCGGTGAAGACCATGAAGGCCCCATCTTTGGGGTAGATGCCAAGTGTCTTCTGACGTCTTATGAGCCGGAAACATTAGCCAATCGCTGCAGAGCATCTGCAACCAAAGAGCCGAGCGACTGGTGTCGTCGGGAGTGAACTTACTGCTCTCCTCGACTTTGTCTCGGTAGGACGAGGCTTCTCCTTCATACAGAGGACGCGGAGATCGCCGTCTACTTCCAATATCCCGTATTTACGAGTGTCTGACAAAGACGCACACAATGCAGAAGTGATTTGCGAGCACGAGCCGTGTTTGAAACTTCGGGGTGAGACTTCCACGAGGTCGTGCCGAGAGCCGAACCTCCTCTACTCACCCTGCTCGTCGCACTGGTACGAGAGCACCAGACAGCTGTCCTCGCTCTTTGCTTGGAGGTCAGAAAACCTCTCTTTTACTTTGCTGAGGCTAAAATCCTCTTTGAAGAGGGTGTCACTGTAACGGATGAAAAAGGGAGTTGTGTGAATCTGGCAGAATCGGGGACATAGTGTCAACTCGGGAGGGAGGAGGGGCACTTACCCCCCAATTATGAGGACATGGTCTTCTACTTCGAAGTGCTTTACTGCAAGTTGCAGGCAGGCGACGGCTCCAAGGCGCCCCTTGGTGGAATAGAGTCAGAGGTATAAAAGAAACAGAAACGTGTGTACAATATGTTGTTGTGATGGTGAAAACGTGCGTTTACATCGTTGCTCGTCGTCCGATCGCTGAGGATCTCGACGTTTGTGAAATGTGACGCCCACTCTTCGAAAGCGGCGAGGTAGACGGCGTTAGTCTGTGGAGAGAAAGTGGGCGCTCGAGTGTTGGAACAGAGTGGGTCAATCATTCTCAGTCCAAGTGTATACCTGCATATTATGGGATGGCCCTGGTCCTTAAGGCAAACAAGTCTGTATTGGCTTAACAAATACATTGGTATGATTACTGCAAAATGTACTAATTCTTATTATTAAATAGAAAAAGTACTCATTATGCAGAATAGCTTATTTTTAGACATTACATTTTAGTCATTACATATGTTATTATTGACTTAACAAATACATTGGTATGATGACGAAAAATTGAATAAAAATAGTAATAATACTTATTATTATTATTAAATTGGAAAAAATACTCATTATGCAGAATGGCTTCTTTTAGACAATACATTTTAGTCATTACATATGATTTTATTATTGGCTTAAATAATAATTAGTACTATTTATTTTATTATATTTTGCGTAAAAAAGTACTCATTATGCAGAATGGCTACTTTTAGACATTACATATGATTTTATTATTGGTGCATTATTAGAGGATAATGTAACATGTCACGGTTCTATGCATCATATTTAATGGCCCTCTGAATACAAGTTTACCGACGACGTTCCGTTACTCACGACGACATAAATGCGGTCCACGCAGTCGGAGGCGGTGAGCGCGCGGACCCAGTGGGATATCAGGGCGCACCGTCCCACCGGCAGCAGCGGCTTGGCGGTCCCGGACAGGTGAGCGAACTTCCCGGTGCTGTCGGCCGCCACGTCCCTCTGGAGCCTGGTCCCGTAGCCGGCGGCGAGAATCACCGCTTTCATTTTACACTCGGAACCGGGAGAAACGACGGTTACTCGCTCAGTGTTACCCGGTAATTCACTTCCTTGGCAGGCAGAATGGGGGGAATATAAAGTATTGGGAAACGGCTACAGACGTACCGAGATCGGACTCTACTCTCGCGATAATCAAGTCTGGCTTCGCGAGACGAGATTTTGAAACACGTCCGGTTGCAATTCTTTCAAAATAAAATATAGCTTTCTCCGGAGATTTTACAGAATAACAACGTTTCGATTAACCACAGGGGCAGGTGTGCGAGATTAACTGTTTTTAGAATTAACTGTTTTTTTAATTAAATGTTTTTTTGTTTGCATGCGTGAGGCAGATGTGTCGTCGGAGCGGCCTCTCAGGACCCAAGTCGACTCACTAGGAAATACACATTTCCATCGCTTAGCCTCTCTGTCGCGTTCTTTTTATGGGATGTTGTTAAAGACTAAACACGGATGACTTTGCTGTGAAATGCACCACCTGTTCGGGAGGCTGTGGTTGAGACGCCGAGGACACTTAGCGAGGACCAGAGTGAAGACAACGTAGGTGACTCTGTTGATGCCTGTTCAATATACTACTAACTTCAATAAATACTTGACAAAACGCTCTTGTTGTGAGTCTGATATGTATGTCATACTTCGTTATCTGACGTCAAGTCGAATTGAGAGCAGTTTCCTCTTCATACAGTGTGCAAATGAAACAGGGACAAGATATGTTGTGTCCTTTTTTAATTTGATTTGGAGGACTTCAATTGCAGTTCTGTCCCCAAGTAATAGTTACAGAGACTGCTTTCTGCTCTCTGGCCACACGGGGGCAGGGTTGAGCCGGTAACGCTCGGTAGATGAGGACTAATTGGTTAAGTATGTGCAACTTGGTTGAAAAGGTGCGCTCACCTTTTTACTCATGCAGCGAAACGCCGTCGGCGAGGAAAACATCGCCGGTGCGCTTTTCTTTCTCCAAATAAGAGCAAAAGAAACAAATATTCTGTGCATGTAAACGTATGTATTGTTACATCATGTTTGGGAATAAAGGAACAGTTTGACATTGTGACATCCCGACTTTCTTATGTTACGTTACATAACGATAGTAAAGTCAACGCTGATGTTCCGTTTAACTGCCCCGTTTGCTGCCGCTTCTCGGAGCGCGGAAACGTGCCTCCAATTGACAATTGCGTATGTTCTCTGCTCCCGTCGACACCCGGACCTAGTTGTTCCTGTTCTCCTTCTCTGCAATAAACTACTGGTCTAAGAACTGTCGCTGCATTTGGGTCCCTGAACTCACCACACCATAACCATGTGGGTACAACCCCAACAAGTGCATTAGAGATCTCTGGGGGTCGCTTACATTTAAACATATTTTAATAAATGGCTGCTATTACATTTGGTTCAACATTGTCGGAGCTACGCTAACGAGTTAGCTGTCAAATGACAACATTGATGCCACTCTCATAATTGATTTGTTGAATATGAAGCTAGCTGCTTAGCTTCATTTAAGAGGAAACAGCTGGCCGCTGAATGCACAGTATGAATGTATTCAGTGGATACCTCCATCTTTAATTATAAACTGTACACACAGAATTTACTCTAAACCCTCATTTGCATATTCCGTAACGGGTCACCTTAGACCAACAATTAAGAAACGGTCACCTTAGACCAGGCATGTCCAAAGTCCGGCCCGCGGTCAGATTTCATACGGCCCGCAGATTCGGTCTTATAATGTGTTAGTTATGGCTCGCTATCTCTGTCAGAATAAATAAATACAAATGTAAACATGTAATTCCTCATTTCACCACACGGTGGCAGCACCGTTCTCAATGGGCGTTGACACCAAACGCGTCGCCGGCAGAGCATCTCAACGCTGATTGGCCGGCCAGTTGAGAAACTCGCCGGCCAATCAGCGTTGAGATGCTCCGCCAGTTTGTGCTGCTGCTCTCGTAGCGCTGGAAGCGGAGTCGGTGAAATTCCCCGAGCTGTGTGAGCCTACGGGTGATGTTATGAACCCAGACACCAGGGCGTTAGATGTTCCGACGTTTATGGGATGTCCACAACAAGTGGATACCTCCATGTTCATTTATAAACTGTACACACAGAATTTACTCTAAACCCTCATTTGCATCATTCGGAACACTGTGACGTCACAGACTGTGACTTCATAGAACCCGTCATAAAAGGCACAATAGAACGCTCGGTGCCAGCTCCCATATATAAACTCCAGCCTTCCAGCAACAAACACTATTTTTGTTAGAAAAGTCTTCATCAGTCTTCAGGTGTAATGGGGAAAGTATTAGGAAAACACTTCTACGCTGAGGAGGACATCGTCCCTGGAGGAAGGAATAGAGAAGAATCACAAGATGGGGAAAGCCCACAGAGCAGGCACCTGGACCCCAACCCCTGTGAAGATGAGTTGCCGTCCAGCTCCGTCCCTGGGCAAAAAAAGAGGAAAAGAATAGAAGATGGGGAAAGCGTACAGAGGGAGAAAAGCAGGAGACTGGACCTCATCCTGGACCCCATCCCCCGTGAAGATGAGTTGCCGTCCAGCTCCGTCCCTGGGCAAAAAAAGAGGAAAAGAATAGAAGATGGGGAAAGCGTACAGAGGGAGAAAAACAGGAGACTGGACCCCATCTCCTGTGAGGATGAGTTGCCGTCGACCTCAGAGGACACTGGTAAGCTATATCCCCATATTTTAACTATTATTCTGCTATAAATGGTTTAAGAGACATCGAATGATCGTCTTGTGTTTTTGTCCTCGTTCGTGTTGTGAACGTCAGTAAATTCATGTTGTGATGTTTTTTCTCTCATCTCTAGAAAGCAGAAACCCACCCGAGGCGGCTCAGAGCGAGAGAAGCGCCGATGATGGACCGGTTCTAGACTCGTCAGCCATGTTTAAGGCCAAGTACCGGCAGCAGAAGAAACTTGGCGAAGGAGGATGTGGATGCGTGTATGCTGGCTATCGTAGAGAGGATAATCTTCCTGTAAGTTTTTCACATGTTCTTTCACACACATACAGACACACACAGAGTACGGTCAGGAAGTGTAACCAAAAAGTCTTGTTTGTATCTCCCTTAGGTCGCTATTAAGCATATTACCATAGACGAAAATCTCCTCCTTCACGAAGACACTGATGGGCTCCATATCCCCATGGAGGTCGCTGTGCTAAGGAAACTAGAGGCCGAATCAGAGCGGCATTCAGCACACGTTGACCTGCTGGACTGGTACATTGTGGACGAGGAGCTGATCCTGGTGCTGGAGAGACCGATGCCGGCCGTAGACCTCTCCAACTACATTGAATCCAAAGGAGGCCACTTGAAAGAAAAGGAAGCTAAGGTAAGCTGCTGTAGTCATCTCAGAGTCTCAGCCATGAAAACATGTCCAAGCATCCTCTCTGATCCCTCAACTCTCTCTTTTTTGTCTTTCAGGTTATAATTAAGCAGTTGGTGAGTGTAGCCATTGACCTGCAGGAGAAACACATTTTCCACCGGGACATCAAGCCGGAAAATCTCCTTATTGAGACCTGCATGAAGGCGCCGCGAGTTCGCGTCATCGACTTCGGTCTGAGCTGCTTCGCCGAAGAAGACGACGCCTTTGACACCTTTTATGGTAAGAAGTCCAATTTTACTCCTGCTCTTTATTAACTTTACCCATCGGGGACTTTTACATTGAAACAAAGCTCTTCCTCCTCCTCAATGTCTTTTTATTATGTCTGTATATTTTAGGTACTCACATCCCCCCAGAGTGGTCCAGTCGGGAGGAGTACAAAGCGGGACCCTCGACAGTATACCAGATCGGAATGGTCCTGTTCTTCATGCGACACAAGGCGGCATCTACACCGGAGATGACCTTTCAGGAGCTGAATGAGACCAGTTGGCTTTCCAAAGGTAAGAAAAACATAAACACAAAAATCTGTTCATTTGAGTTCACGTTGCGATGGATCACATGACCTCACCCATTCTTCTCCTTTCTCTACAGATGGCAAAGATTTCTTTGAGGCGTCCTTATGTGCGGACCCGGATATTCGTTTCACTCTGTACCAGCTGAAGCATCACCCGTGGCTGAGATAGCATCACACACACAAACACACACACACACGTCTTCATTTATTTATTCCTCATACGTCTGCCAATCAATTTTTACCCGCTGTCATCGTAACACCAGCCGCGCAGATCAGCTGGTCCACTCTATTCAATAAGCACAAGGAAACAATGATATGGTTAGCCTATCATCTTGCTGCTGTCTTATTTAAATATGACTGTCTCTCTACCGTCAGTTCATTCATGTTGCTTTTACGCACAATTCAAGGTGAAGACAATAATCAGAACGTCGCATCCGGATCTTCTCCTCGATATAATATAAATATGGCCAGGAGCCGAGGCGCTGCCCAAACCGTGAGATTGTTCAATCTCTTGCATTTCCCTGTTGGACAGGAGAAACATTATCGTAAATCCATTAATAGCAGCGGGCCTCAAATAATCTTGCTACTATAAAGGGCTGGTCCCATCATTTCAAGTCAAGATGACTCAAAAGATCTGATCAATACACGATTCAGCCAATCACGTATTCAGCTAATTATAATATAAATATGGCAGACTGCGGCCAGGAGCCGAGGCGCTGACCAAACCGTGAGATTGTTCAATCTCTTACATTTCCCTGTTGGACAGGAGAAACATTACCGTACATCCCATAATGTCGGCGGGCCTCAAATAATCTCTACTATAAAGGGCCGGTCCCGTCATTTCAAGTCAAGATGACTAAAAATATCTGATCAATACACGATTCAGCTAATTATTATAAAATATGGGCAGACTGCGGCCAGGAGCCGACTTGAGTTTCCTGAAGCACGATGACGGCAACAGACCAGCATCGATGTTTCTTAATGCTCATTTATTGCTCAGCTCTTTCAGGCTGTTTGTGTGCAGCAGAAAGCGTGACGGCGCTCTTTAACCTGCCGTGTTCTGCTGCAGGAGCGCGCACACGCAGCCCCGAGGGTACGAAGCGTTACAGCGGTCTTTACTATAATTTATAATTCATAATACTCGGCGGGCCGGATCAAAACGTCATCCGTCATTTCCAGTCAATATGACTCAAAAGATCTGATCAATATACAATTCAGCCAATCACGTATTCAGCTAATTATAATATGAATATAGGCAGACTGCGGCCAGGAGCCGAGGCGCTGCCCAAACCGTAAGATTGTTCAATATCTGGCATTTCCCTGTTGGACAGGAGAAACATTACCGTACATCCCATAATAGCAGCGGGCCTCAAATAATCTCTACTATAAAGGGCCGGTCCCGTCATTTTAATGTCAAGATGACTCAAAAGATCTGAACAACATACCTTTTAAGCTTTTATAACTACGGTCTTTTGATTTGACCAAAATTATAAACTGATCTGATTAAGAACATAGATTGCGGCAAAAAAACTTGTACGGTAATAATAATAATAAACGTTTTAAGAACAATAGGTTCTCAATACCACAAATACGATACTGGTATATTTATCTATAGTAGTAATAAATAAAACATCTGTATGGTTCCCTTTTTACCATTTTGTTCCTGCCCAGCCTTTTGAACACTTAACAAATGGCATTAATATTAGTAATAATACAGCAAGATAATAATGAAAACGGTCTCCCCTTGCAGTCAATGCGTGCAGACAGCATGACATGGAGTCGTTTGATGGAACCTTTAAGCTTTTATAACTACGATCTTTTGATTTGACCAAAATTATAAACTGATCTGATTAAGAACATAGATTGCGGCTAAAAAAACTCGTACTGATAATAATAATAACAAACGTTTTAAGAACAATAGGTTCTCAATACCACAAATACTATACTGGTATATTTATCTATAATAGTAATACATAAAACATCTGTATGGTTCCCTTTTTACCATTTTGCTTTGATTGCGCGCTATTTTAATTAAGCATCGATACAAAAAATATGCAAAATCGTATTGTTTTTAACGTACGGGTACCGCGGTACCATTTTAGTATCGATGCACCGTGCAAAACATTGCAGCAGCAGATGTTGCAGGCCGACATCCAAGCTAACCCTAACAATGAAGACGCTGTTGACATCTCAACACTGATTGACCAATCACGTATTCAGCTAATTATAATATAAATATGGCAGACTGCGGCCAGGAGCCGAGGCGCTGCCCAAACCGTAAGATTGTTCAATCTCTGGCATTTCCCTGTTGGACAGGAGAAACATTACCATAAATCCCATAATGTCGTCGGGCCTCAAATAATCTCTACTATAAAGGGCCGGACCATCAGAACAGTTTCTCAAGCAGCTGAAAGAGGCAGCCAGTGGATCTGGATCAAACGGAAGGACCCTTGCTGGGCTATAACTTCATGACCCCCCCACCCCCACAGGGGAACCCAATTCAGATCCCTCCAACTTGAGGAGGGCATATGAGGTATGCGGTCAGCTGTAGGGCTGGCTCAGGGAAGTGGACGCCCCTGCCTTGCATAGTCCCGTGGGAAATCTTAATTGGGCATGGGACACAAGCTAAGGCTTGATCACCCTTTAGCTGGCCACCTTTGTTGAGGGTGTTTAGTGATTAAAGGCCGAAACACCCACTAAGGCACTATTCGAAGGCACACTACTGAGGATGTGTCCCAAAATTGACATCTTAACCCAGTTTAAGAAATAAACCTCCCATGCCACTCTGTCAACATCACGGCAAAGCTCATGTGAGTGCATACCATCTATTGGCACAATGGACAGTTTTAACATCTCGTCCCGTGTTTTACGATTCTAAGCTTTTATAACTACGGTCTTTTGATTTGACCAAAATTATAAACTGATCTGATTAAGAACATAGATTGCGGCAAAAACTCGTACGGTAATAATAATAATAAACGTTTTAAGAACAATAGGTTCTCAATACCACAAATACAATACTGGTATATTTATCTATAGTAGTAATAAATAAAACATCTGTATGGTTCCCTTTTTACCATTTTGTTCATGCCCAGCCTTTTGAACACTTAACAATTGGCATTAATATTAGTAATAATACAGCAAGATAATAATGAAAACGGTCTCCCCTTGCAGTCAATGCATGCAGACAGCATGACATGGAGTTGTTTGATGGAGCCTTTAAGCTTTTATAAACGTCTTTTGATTTGACCAAAATTATAAACTGATCTGATTAAAAACATAGATTGCGGTAAAAACTTGTATGGTAATAATAATAATAAACGTTTTAAGAACAATCGGTCCTCAATACCACAAATATTATACTGGTATATTTATCTATAATAGTAATACATAATATTCCTCCTCACTGTCTTTTTATTATGTCTGTATATTTTAGGTACCCACGTCCCCCCAGAGTTGCATGCATGTGGACCCGGATCAGCGTTTCACCCTGGAGCAACTGAGGAATCACCCGTGGCTGAGATAGTATCACACCACACACACACACACGTCTTAATTTACATTTAAACATAAACTACCCTATAGATAGATAGCTGTTTTAATTTGAATCACATTATATTATTTATGTTCTAACAATTGTCTTATTTTTCAGATCCAGGCACAGGCCCATCCGTCCGAGAAGAGGGGATCTCTCTTTGAATTGCCTCTTCCGAGATTTCTTCCCATTTTGGGGAGTTTTTTTCTCGTTTTCTTAGAGAGCTCGGGATGGGTCAGGAGCTGCTGCTGCTGCTGCTTTGAAAATAATAAAATTTTATTAAAAAAATTAATCTTTTCTTTCATTTTTTACTTTAATATGATTTTTAATCCTGTTGTCAATAAACCTGGAATTTCGGTGTCAAAAAGTCAAATATTGCTGGTGAGCCCAGAGCCACAGCTAATCTCAGATATTTCCAGATATTTCTTATTTCTTAGAAATTGTACAGCATGGACTTTATCAAAATGTTAAATTCATATCAAGCCATTTTTCTGCTGACAGGATAAGTTGTTGCTGCATAAAATAACAAAAGAAACGGTCACATTAGACCAAGAATTAAGAAACGGGTCCTTGGACCAAGAATTAAGAAACGGTCACGTTAGACCAGCAGATACGAAACGGGTCCTTAGACCAAGAATTAAGAAACGGTCACGTTAGACCAGAAAATAACCGGGAATTAGGAAAAGGTCACGTTAGACCAGGTGGTACGAAGGCCTAACATACACCATGTATCCGATGTTGGTCTTCGTCACAACCGTCGTTTGTTGCGGGAGTAGCAGGAGCTTCCATTTCTGCTTCCATCATGAAATCAGTCATCTACTCATGTAGCTAGTCGCTAGCTAAGTTAGCATCCTGGGCATCACTGGGAATCAAAAATAAAGGCGGCTTTGAGAGCACTGACTTGATTAACCAATGATTTAACTTCAAGCTAGCACCACTGATTCAACCTGCTCGCTTGGAGTCTGAGTTCCACCACAGTCCTCGACGTTGGTCTCATGGTTCATTTTTTTATAAAGATATATTTGATTTTGTGGCGAGTAACGAAGGTTTCAGGGGAAATGTATTAGAGTAAAAGTATCAGTTTTCTTTGCAAAATGTAGTAACGTAACTTCGTTACTGTACACAACTGGAATAGAGACTGGAAATAAGAAACATTCACATTAGACCAGGAAATATGAAACGGTCACGTTAGACCAGGAAATAAGAATCGGTCACGTTAGACCAGGAAATAAGAAACAGTCACATTTGTTACCGAAAAGACACAACAATAGCATGTGTCAAATAAAACAAATAATGCAGTTAAGTTATTATAAGTATCATAACCTCAGCGAAACGTTTACATTTGACCTCATCTGTTTTCCAGCTTCTCAACCCAAATTTCATCCAGGAAGGTAAGAGACACACAAGGTCATCAAATACGCAAGTTTTAGATTATTCAGACAATGCAGTTTTTTTTTTAAAATGCTGGTGTGGCACCCTGGACATGTTAAGGGATAACATTGTTGTCAGAATTGTTGTTTTATATTGTGTTAGTACCTTGTCCATGCCATCCTTATTTTATGGTTATTATAATTTAAAACGCTTTGTGTTCCAATTTAGAACTAACCTGTTTCACCCAACGCAGCTGCAGGGCGATGCTCATGTTCGCCAACAGGTGGCAGTAGCGGGTTTTAGCATGATTGGTGCGGTAATTCTTGTCTAAAAGCAAGCAAGTTAGACCAGCGGCACACAGACAGTTAACTTGTGACGCAGTTGTTAATAGACTGTCTAGGTGTGTTCACAGGTGAGAGAAGTACACACGCGCCATATGGATTCATGTTTCGCTTGCTTTTGCAGTGCTATGTTGTGATAGTTATTAGCTAAGTGTTTAGGACTGAAAGAGAAGACGGCTAACTAAGGCTAGCGCAATTAGCTAAATGATGCTAATCGCGAGCTAGCGTTTTAGCGCCATTGTAGCATCAGTAACCTGGCCTGAGAATTGCATTGTCCCATGTAATATTCCATACATGTTGTGTCCAGTGACAGATGTAAACAGTTGTGTGTGTGTGTGTGAGCATGTATAGTTTCAGGTTGTCTGTTCACAATTAATGTAATTCTTGTCAAAAAGCAAGCAAGTTAGACCAGCGGCACACAGACAGTTAAGTTGTGACGCAGTTGTTAATAGACTGTCTTGGTGTGTTCACAGGCAATAAAAGCATCTGAAATACTGAATAGCAACTGTCATCCTTCCGTGTGTAACACTGTAATACCCATTTTGGCCACAAGAGGCTGACGTGAACCATTCCAGGCGAAATATTCAGACGAGTGAGTTTCAGTTACACGTTTTGCTCAAACCCAATACATGTACCTTGTGTTTTGAGTGTATGGAGAAGATTAAAACTCACCTGGATGAAAACATGAATGATTTTTTTTTAGGATGATATGAGTATGACAACAACAAACAAACAAACAAAGATATTCTGCCTCGCCTGCAGTGGCTCCAGAGTTCCTCGTCGCTCTGTCGGACGTGGTGTGTGCGTTCGGGGAGACCGTGGTCCTCTGCTGTAAAGTGTGTGGACGACCCAAACCCTCCGTCACCCTGAAGGGCCCCGACCAGAACCCCGTGACCAGCAACAACCGCTTCACCATCGACATCAGGTAACGGCAACGCCCACGTGGGTGAAGCCTCCTTCACATCGCCTTCTTCCACTTCCTACTCATTTTTCCTCCTCCTCCTCCTCTCCAGGGACACAGGCGACATCTTGTTGAAGATCTGCAATCTGATGCCTCAGGACACCGGCATCTACACCTGCGTAGCCGTTAACGACCACGGCTCCGCCTCCTCCTCCGCCTCCATTAAAGTGCAAGGTGACGGTCACGGATTAAAAGGAGCATTTCACCTTAGTCAGCGCTAGATTAGTTTTTCTCAGATGGGTATATATTTATATATATATTTATATAAATATATATATATAAATTTATATAAATACATATTTATATATATATATATATATATTTTATTCATATATATATATATATATATATATATATATATTTCATGACTTGTGGGGACATAAATCGGTTAACATTGTGGGGACTGGCCTTCCTCACGGGGACAGATAAAGTAAATAATTACATTTTAGGGTCAACACTTAGTTTAACGTCTCCTGAACATGAATTTAAGTCAATGTAGTGTGTGTGTGTGTGTGTGTGTGTGTGAGAGAGAGAGAGAGAGAGAGTGATCGCCCCCCCCCCTCTCATCTCCTGCAGGTATCCCAGCATCCCCTGGGAGGCCGGTGGCCCAGGAGGGCAGCAGCACGGCGGTGATGATCCACTGGTCGCCTCCGGCTTCATCCGCTCACTGTGCCGTCAGCAGCTACACTGTGGAGTACCGACAGGAAGGTGTGTGTGTGTGTGGGGGGGAATTATTATTATTTATTTGGATCAATATGCAAAGAGGTTAAAAGTGTATTATGTAAATGTATACAACATTAAAATGTCTGTTTATGTTCTAACCCAGAGAAATACGTAATTTTTAATCGGATCCCTTCACTGCACGCGTCACGAATCAACTTATGATCCAGTTTTAAGCCAAATTGTTAGAATATGCCCCTCCTGTACGAGGAACTCTAAAGGACCACAACTCCCATGATGCCGCGCTGCTTCACCGCGTCTTTTCCTCCTCTCTCGCCCTCAGACTCGCTGCTCTGGCAGCAGGTGGCCAGCAGCAGAGAGGAGTGTGTTCAGGTCGACGCTCTGATCCCCGGAGGTCACTATCAGTTCAGAGTGAGAGCCTCCAACCGCTGGGGGGTCGGCCCGCCATCCGAGCCCTCAAATATGATCACGCTGCCCAGCACCAGTAAGTCCACACACACACACACACAAGGACATTACATTGACTTAAATTCATGTTCAGGAGACGTTAAACTAAGTGTTGACCCTAAAATGTAATGATTTACTTTATCTGTCCCCGTGAGGAAGGCCAGTCCCCACAATGTTAACCGATTTATGTCCCCACAAGTCATGAAAACACATGTGTGGAGAACATGGTTAGCTAAACAGCTAATCTTAATAATACAAACTATTTATAGATCAAAGCCGCTCACAGTAAAGACATATCCACAGTTTATTAGACTAAACTAAAAGTCGAATTGCCCGCTAACCCCTAGAGACTGTTATATATTGTTATATATAAATATTTATATATAACAATATATATTTATATAAATTTATATAAATATATATCTAACAATATATATTTATATATTTATATATCTAACAATATATATTTATATATTTATATATATAAATAAATATATATATATATCAATATATATATATATATATATATATATATATATATATTGTGTGGGACAGAACAAATGACATCCTATTGAAGAGAAAAAGCTCATGCCGTGTTGAAAATAAAAAGTGTTCACTCTTTAAAGCGTCCTCTCTCTCCCCGTCCAGACTCTGGGTACGATGGAACTGGGATCCAGTGGAAAGAGAACTTTGAGTCGACCTTCTCCGAGATCTGTGAGATTGGAAGGTAAACTGGTCGCAAACTACTGAGTTATTCATAGTTTTTTCTTTTAATTCAGCTTCTCTTGACTTTAATTGTGTCAACAGGGGGCGGTTTTCAGTGGTGAGAAAATGTCTCAACAAGTCTACAAAGAAAGAGGTATGGCACCCCCTGAAATAATGTAAAGTGTGTTTCAGTGTAAATAAAGTTATTACATTGTTACAATTAAATGTGTCTTTGATGTATCATAAGTTTAAATTTAGACTGCAGTTTGGTCTATTTTGGGGTTTCCAGATGCACGTAGATTATTTAAATTCCAGTGTATTTCATTATTGCACTATTAAGTGTTGATTTTCAGGTGCGTCGAGACCATTTAAAGGTACAGTGCCCGTGACGTAACCACCTGAACACTCTTCTTCTGTTCAGGTTGCGGTGAAGTTTGTGAGTAAGAAGATGCAGAAGAAGGAGCAGGTGGCTCATGAGGCGGACGTCCTCCAACACGTACAGCATCACCAGCTGGTGGCGCTGTTGGACACCTACGAGTCTCCCACCTCTCTGATGCTGATCCTGGAGCAGTACGTCTTGACTAAATTGTTGTTGAGCCTCTTTTTGTTGTTGTTTACTGTCCCTTTGTAATGCTTACGCATCTCTTTGTGGTCATTTTGTGTCACTTTCTAACTGTTTACTTTTGTTGTTGTTGGTATTTTGCATCTATTCGTAGTTGCTTTATGTCTTATAGTCACTTTGAGTCTCTTTGTGGTTGTTTTTTGGTTATTTTGGCCCTATTCAAAGTTTATGTGTTTGTCTTTTGCAGCCGTTTTGTTCCCTTTGCTGCACCGCTTACTTTAGATGACATTATTAAAGCTTTATCTACATGTTACTCAATGTGTGTTTGTGTGTCAGGCTGGAGGATGGTCGTTTACTTGATTACCTCGTCGCCCACGATGAGCTGATGGAGGAGAAGGTGGCGTTCTTCATCAGAGAGACACTCGAGGCCCTGCAGCACCTTCATACCTGCAGAGTGGTTCACCTGGATCTGAAGGTGAGAAGTGTGTGTGTGTGTGTGTGTGTGTGTGTGTGTGTGTGTGACTTGACCTGAGATCAATGAGTTTTTTTATGCCTTTTGAAATGACTGAATCCGTGCGTCTGCGCTGCAGCCTGAGAACATCATGGTGGACCTCCACTCTCCCACCCCGGGCATCAAGCTCATCGACCTCGGCGACGCCGTGCAGCTGTCCGCCCACCGCCGGTACGTCCACCTCCTGCTCGGGAACCCGGAGTTCGGCGCGCCCGAGCTCATCCGCGGGACGCCGGTCTCCGTCGCCACGGACGTGTGGAGCGTCGGCGTGCTGGCCTACGTGGCGCTCAGCGGCGTGTCCCCGTTCCTGGACGAGTCGCCGGAGGAGACCTGCGTCAACATCTGCCGCCTGGACTTCTGCTTCCCGGACGAGTACTTCCGCGATGTGAGCCAGGCGGCGAGGGACTTTGTGTCCTCGGCGCTACTTCCTGCCTGCAGCACCCGTGGGTGGGCCGCGGGGGTGCGCACGGCGGGGAGTACTCCAAGACGCCGCTGGACACGACGCGATTGACCGACGGAGACAGCTGCATGACGTGCGGCCCGTCACTAACATCAAAGGGCTGGTGAGCAGCAGCTTGGGCAACACGCTGTGACGGACAGGAGCTCCGAGTGTCACCCACAACAACACTGCTGTGTATTATAAGCATTTAATGATCTTTAGTATTTATTAATGTGTGAGTGGGGAAGGGATCTACGTCTTCATAAAGGACCACGAGGCCACTCTGTCGACCACTAAACTTAAAAGCAGAAGAAATAATTAAAATTCATGATAGTTTGATATTAATTGCAGACTAACACATTCATTTGATCTTTTGTTCCCCCGGTAACAACCATTAGACGTGAAGCAGGGCCCCATAAGCAGCCTAGAACCCCCATGAGAACCCAAAGAACCTCAAAGTTGAGGAAATTAGCATTTAGAAAAACACACTGTGAGCGGGCTTAATGTCAACATATTAGTTTATATTTGTAATGTTTATTTTTTCAGGGACAGATGTTATATTGGAGGCAGGAGACCATTGTGTTAAAGGGGGGGTAGTTTAATTCGGCCTGTTGCTCAGGGGCTCTGGGGCAACTGTCCCACGCTCTGCTAACATGTTGTAGCCAACGCGTCTGAACATATTTTTAAAAAAAAGCTTTTCGTGACACTTTGAGCCCACAGGAGTACAAAAATGGTAAAATCGCTAAAAGCAAAACCGCCAACGATGTCTTCGATCTGATTTTGTGTCACGAGAAACTCCCACGGAGGATTTAAAGCTGCAGTGTGCAGGTCATGGCGCCATCTAGAGGCGAGGTCGCAGATTGTAACCAACTGAAAGCGGGCGTGTCGGAGAACTACCGTGGCATGCTAAAGTTTGGTTTGGCCTTTCTGGGCTTCCGTAGGAAAAAACACAGCGGACTTAGTGGTCTTTTATGCAGATATATATATTTTTAAAAAAAAGGCTTTCTCTGGTAACAAATGCATAACAATTGGTAGTTTCAGGTGATTATACACATGAGTAAACATACTTATATCTATATTCTATTTCTGCAAACGGATAAACGTAAATGCAACAAAATGTTCCTTTTTTAATGAGTCTAAACTGGTTGAAAAGGAATCTGATGGAGTTGGTAAATGGCGGCTTAGTTGGGGTTCTTTTCCTGAGGTCGATGTTTCGCTAAAGATCGCTTTGCCTTTTTTTTTTGTTGAGAAAACTTCACGAATGAAATCCGGGTGCAACGAGCACGTTTTCCCCTCGATGGCGTGGATGTTACTCGTATCGATGCTCATGAATGTTCTTACGGTCCACATCTCCGCTAACGTTCATTCTACGTTCTCCTCGTTTGTCCAAGTCTCTCGTGGGAAATCCTCTCAACAAAAGTAATTATTTAATAAAGATTTAAGCATAACGGAAGGTTTGAAATGTTCGCCGTTTGCCCCGGAGCGACCCGGCCTACCCGCTGAAGTCGCTAAACAGCTGCTGGACTGTGCAGCGGCGGAGTTTACGCCGTGAATAGTGTTGTGAGTTTACATCCAAGTCACCGACGGATAGAAAGCTGAACTGTTGCCGTCATGAACCACAACGAACTGCAGTTGAGTGGGAAAAGACACAAAGAAATCACGGATTAACCTCGGAGAGCAAGACGATGGACTACACGGGAACACTACAATTTGATTGTTTCACTGTTTACAAAAAACATCAACTAAAAAAAGGTTAGGTAGTTTACAAAAATATGTAGAATAATCAGGGAATAGGGTTAGAAATCAGGTGAGAAATCTTGTTTTCTTGAACCCGAACCTGTTGAGAATTCTCCGTTTTCCGTTTGTACATTTTGTCTACCAGCCACTGTGTCGAGTAACCGATCAGAGTGTTCGGGTTCATTGATCTTGTAAAATAGTTAATGCGGCTGTTGAATCGGCCTCTGATTTAGACGGAAGAGTCCGTTTACTTGTCTTGTTTCTACTGATGAATGTACAAAAAAAAAGAAAAAGAAATGTAGAATGTGTTCTGCCGTCACAAGTGCTGTCCTCTGCTTTCACCAAAATGCTTTCACAATGCCCCCTTTCTGGACATTTTGCACCCCACCCCGCGAGCATTTAGTGCGCCGCAATAGTTAGCATTTATTTTCATGCAGCCGGGGATGCAGAATGGTGCAAATGTAAGCAAGCCACACCGTCTACAACAGCCATGCAAGTCTAGGGCTGGGTATCGGCCCGAAATAACCCAGAACCAAGTAGTACCCAAACTACCTGCATTTGATCCTTTTAGGAGACAGATCTGGGCAAATATAAATATATATATATATATATATATATATATATATATATTACTAGCGATACCCAGCCCTACATGCAAATCTCAAATTGTTATACTTTTGTGTTTTCATTGCAGCCGCAATGAGATCTGTTCAGGTACCCGTGAAACAGCCGTGTTTCATCTCAGTTTCGCCTCCTCAAAGGGAAAAATGCAACAGAGCGACATGTTTTAATCATCTCCTTATACTCAGAGAATACTTTGTGTTGTTAAAAATAAACATGAAAAGTACTTGCTGGTTACAAGTTACTGCTAAATGTACTGTGAAGTAGCTGATGGTGCTTGTAGTTGACCAGATTAGTGCAGAAATCATCAGTCTTTACGTTTTTATTTATTTTTAAACTGATTCCATAATCAATATTAGTTGCAGCTCAACAGAAAGACAGTTGTTGGTTTTCATCTTTGGAGACGTATATTGAATAAATAAGTCAAACAAATAATCATATAAATAGATACGATCAAATTATTAAATTTAACCATGAAATACTGAAATAATCCAATTAGTTACTAATTGATAAAGTGGCTTAAAGTGTGAATCAGGTGAAATGGCAAAAGAAAATCACACATGGTCATAAGCTTTGTGATCATGAAAAGGTACATATTACGTATATTACATTTTGTATTATCAATACAATACATACAATGTATAATGTCTTATTCATTTAATATTAGGGTCTCTGGGCCTCCGTACAACTTTTTCTTTTGCTGCGTGATTCAGAGTAGATTCTCTTAGAAGGAACACACTCACTGCCTTCAGTTCATGACAACAAAGGTGCTTTAAAACAAATCATAACTTTCTAACAATCGAAGGTAATCCTGAATTCCTGAAGTGAGCAAATGGACGTGAACGAGGCCCAAAAAGCAGAATTCGGTTGCAGTTCTAAGGTCCCGAAACGGGAAACAGGTCCGGGTCTCTGCTGGTTTCATTTATCTTTCAAAGAGCCGGATTCCTTTCAGGATTTCATCCTTTTCGTTGACATTTCAAATGACAAAGTCAAATCTGCATTCTAGCATTTTAGCATTAGCACTCTTCTTCCTGAGGTACAAAAATACTCTATATTTCAACAAAACACCTGAATACTTCAGCTTTTCAGAGGTCTGTACATCTGTCTTGTTAAAAGTTGTTAATAGTTTCCCGTAAAGACGACCGTTTTTTTCTAAAATTCCCGTCTGCCCATCTGAAATTAAACTGGTCAAATATAATTATATTGAAATACAAAACGTTGCGTAGCTCAGCTGAGACGTTTTCTACCAAGATGGTACCATCTTAAAAATGTCGGGTAACAAATATATTAGCAACAAAACATACAAAGGAACTAACGGCTAACGTTTAAAAACGAGGACCGCAGGCCGGATTAAAACATATGGAGAGAGTCGTCTCCCTCCTCCTGAGAGTCAGAGCTCACCCGGGTTGCCAGGTTGAGCACTCAACTTAAAGTGGAGATTTGAAGTAAACAGAAAAGATGGTTTCTATAAGATAAGATGGATAGATAGCTGGGATGGGCATGAGTAACGTTACCCGGGTACTCAATGTGGGCGTAAACATTCTGGCCTTAGCATTGATGTCAAAGAAGCTAGTATTTCAACTTTTCCTTGTCATGGTCATTGTATGATTTAACACAGTAATATGTTGCATATTGTTCCTTTTTATAGTACCAAGACCAGGTAAGAGAAGGGGCGTAACCCTGGTAACGAGGGGTGTTAAAGGACACCAGGAAGTAAATGTCAAGGCAGGTGTTGGAAAGAGAAATAAACGGCCACAGGTGACGGCCAAGGGGAATAGAAGACTCCTCATTTCCTACATAATTATTACTCTGAATCTATAAAAAATAATGGACATTGTATCAAATGAAGTATAAAGTTGCAGAAAATTAAAACACTTGAGTAAAGTAGCAGAAACACACAAGTATTATTGCGGTCAGGTGACCCTGCTGTCTTATTAAACCCTCTAATCACACCTTTTACATTCTAGACACTCCGATCTTCTGGCTGAAACAATCCCACAATGCATCTGCCATGGCCTGGCGAGCCGCGTAGCACCGTGGCAGCCCCCCCCCCCCCTCCATAGAGAAACGTTATGCTTCTGTGTAGGCTGCCTCTTCTTACTCCATAGACCTGCTGGTTTGTTACTCTTTGCTAATAAAGAACCTGCTTGTTTGTAGTTTCCTGTCTCATTGTAAAAGGTGTGTGTGTGTGTGTGTGTGCATATGTGTCCACTGGGTGGCGCCATAGCACGATAGAAATGTCAACAGTATACTGGGTGGATGCACTGGCGTCATAATTCTTTACTGGTTGAAGACCTCCAAGATGGCTGCCTCGGTGCGTCTCGTGTTGTTTTTGTCTAAAATTCCAGTTTTCTGCTGTGGAGCTCTTCCACCAGAGATGATGCTCATGAACGTCAGGCTAACGACGCTGCTGAACTACTGCACTGCAAAAAAGGAATTTCAAGAAAGTATAAAAAGCCTTGTATCAAGAAAATAAGTCTTATTTTTTGCCCAAAAAGAATATTAATCTTGTCAAGCATGTTTTGATTAGAAACATTATCTCATTTTAAGAAAGTATGCCTTACTTTTTCTTGATAAGATATACCAGCTAATTTTGAGCTAGAATGAACCAGAAACAGACTATAACAATGTTTTACAATAAAACCCAGTGCAGTGACAAGATTATTTGCCTTATTTTAAGAATAAGACCATTTGCACAACTTCTCAATTTAAGAATTCCATGAAACAAGGACAATTCAAGTTTTTTTTAAATTATTATTATTATTTCCATTGCAGGGCAGAACCTGCTGCTTCATATCCAACATATTAAGATGACAGCAGACTTGTCTATACAACACACAACATAATACAAATAACCATGCTGAATGAAAACTGCATGGCCCATAAACAAAACAAAATGAAAAAATGGCCCAATTGCATCCTGAATCACAAAAGAACATGCAGTATCCTGCAGCATCGGCATCTGACTGCTAACTGATTGTTCATCTGAAGAAGAAAGAATCATGAAACAACAACATTTGACGGTCAAGAAGCACAGTTTGTGGCACATAATGTTAACACATTAAACAGTGCGCCTTTTACAGTCCATCAGATGAGGCTCTGTGTAGCCCAAGCACATCTCCCAGATAATATTTTGTAGGGACATATGTCACATCCTTGTGAGTATAACTATAATATGGAGTGAAATCTACCAGATTATCAGATGCTATGAGTTCAGTTGCTTGTGCCATGTTTGGAATCTCTATTGTATATGCCATGTAATTTCCATCATAGCGAACATTAGTATATAACAATATAATGATGAGTTAATTACATAGATATTGCTCACAAGTCCAAACTCAGGTAAAGCAGAGGGCCGGGCGGAAAATAAAGGGTGCGATTTCATGAGCTCTCCATCTATGATGTCATACAGATAACCACCACTTGTGTATTTTTGCAGCTGATCTATCATTTCTAAAACTTTTGGATGGGACAATAACTGTTCTAAACTTTTAATCAGAGGTACGTAATGAAAACATTTTGTTATTGTGGAGAGGACCCTTTTTGTCCCTTTTTTCTGCAAGCAGGCAGTATACCCAACAGAAACCTCCTCTGACTCCACAAAATTGAAATGTTCCTTAATCACGTTGTCCTGCCTGTATGTTGTTGCAAGAGAGGAAAATGGATCCTCAATCCGGTCGAATACTGCCATTGCTTCCTTTTCAAGTTCACTTCCTTGATGTTGCTGGAATACAGTTTGTAGCTGACTCCTCAGATTAGTCACCAACAGGGCTTGATATTGCTGCATTGCTGCCACAACATCATTCACACCTCTCTGAAAAAACAAGCAAATTAAATCCAAACAGTCCAGTTTTAAAATTGTTTAGCACACAATCTCTTTTATAAATAATAAAAAATATTAATAAGAGTAGCATCAATACAATGATGCTTTTCAACGAATTGATAAGGCATTATTAAAATTAAATTCAAAATATGAAATTATCCTAACTAGATAGCAGAGAGCAAATACAAGGCATTATTAAAAATGAAATCTCATGGAGATACAAGTTAAGTTGCAGCTAAGGGAGACTAAATAACTGTAAACTGACTTGGATTTGACATGCAGATCATCAACAGAGCCACAGATGAAAGGAATGTAATAATGTTGTATGTAGACAAACCTGTGAAAGATGGTGTTTTTCTCTTGCAGTCAACATAATAGCAGTAGCTTGTCTGGTCAGAGTGTTACGCCTGATGTCATCCTTAAAAAAAAGAACGTATAATAAAACACACTGTTGCCACAAACACTGATATGCAGTGATAAAATAGCATGTTATGACAATCCAGTTGAGATTTGTTTTGAAATGGTGAGACATAAAAAGATTGATAATAAAGCTTAGCTGTGTACTGAAGGAAACAACAGACTTACCTCTGACTGACATGATGCAGAAGAGTCTACAGCAGGACATGACCCAACAGTCATTACATCTTGCACCCTGTTGTCCACCACTGCTTCATCCGTTTGATGCTCTCTCAGCTGGCCTGTATGCCCAGGCATTCACCGCTGAAGAGGCTTCCGGGCCTGCTGTTGACCTCTCTCTCCGTGAGTTGCTGCTGCCACTTTCCAGGTGTTCGTGGTGGTTTCTTCTAATGTGATACCATAGCGAGTTGTAGACTCGATACTCTTTGGTGCATCCATCAATTCCACAAACAACGCGAAAATCTGGCTGCGACTATGAGCAGTATTAATATGACTCAATAAAGATTTGAGAGTGAGAGCCACGAACACAAAGCAAATAACACAGCGCCAAATCATTTCCCCCGTTTTTAGCTAGCAGTTAGCTAGCAGTTAGCTAGCAGTTAGCTAGCAGTTAGCTAGCAGTTAGCTAGCAGTTAGCTAGCAGTTAGCTAGCAGTTAGCTAGCCGTTAGCTAGCAGTTAGCTAGCAGTTAGCCCCTGCTCTGTCTGACCCGTCTGAACCATGACCTGGAACGTACCATAATTCAGTGTCTTATGACGGCAAAAACGACTTACCATTTATCAATTATCAAATGAGTGTGACTCGATTTTAATCATTATAAAGTAATATGAACTTATTTAGATGAATATAATTTGTATAAATGCAAAATAAACTCATTTAGGCGGAGTGCCCACCCCCGCTCCCTCTTGGAAGATGGTGCAATCCACCCTGTCGCGCTTCTTTTTTTTTGGAGTCCGTTGCAATTTTAATGAACTAGGCCTATGCAGCAGCTATTCCGGAGGTCACCTGCTGCTGCTCGACATTTATGTCAAAAGATGGACAAACTGGACGAGGTTGCAATCGCCACACTCAGAGGTATGCTACAGGGGTTACTTTTATGTTGTGCTGCCGTTGTTTAGCTACCTATCTTAATGATTTGCTAATGGGCTAAAGTTTAGCAGCTAGCTAATCTACATCAAAAAAACGTCTGGTGTTGCATTATGATTCCCATCTAGAAATAGGTTCAGTCTAATTAAGCTTTGGTTCCATTTTGTAAATGCTGAAAAAACAGCAACACCTGGTTGTAAAACATTACGGGTTAATTGATTAAGCAGTGCACATGCCCAGGCAGGAGCCGGAGCCATTGGAAGCTCTTTTGCGTGCACAGGACCCGGTTCAAGGCTCCTGAGTTTAATCTGTATGCTAACGCCTTTGTTTAAAGGTGCCATTTGTGGTGCCAATTGTCCATCAAGCTTTACAAAATATATTAACTGACGTGAAATGTGAATGCATTGTATCTAGCAAGGCTCTATTGTCACTCTTACTGTAGTTTGCATGGCTTCAACATCTGTACCGGTAATTTATAAATGCTGTCAAATTCACTGTCAAAAAATAGGAAACATTTGTAAAATGTCCAAACAGTGCTTATTGTACAACGGGTGTTGGCAAAATGTCCTCACCTGCTATGTTAAAATCTGAGGGAATTCAATGATAACCTTTGTTTCTTGGCCCTGACTAACTGTTCTATATTCCAGCTGCTAATATTGGAGAAGACTTACTCCCCTCGCTTTCCCGAGACGACATCAAAGACCTCTTTCCTGGTCCTGAAAATTTCTTGAGGCGGCGGGCTATATGGCTTTTTTGTAAATAAAGATGAAAAGGTCAGGTTTGTCTTTCACAGTGCAACACAACTGTTTAACAGTACAACATTTTTCCAATATCACAGTTTAAATCTGGTTCATATACATAAATATGTCATTAGTTTAGACATGTCTGCTTTGAGTCCATTTCAACAGTGGATATTAAATAAAAATGTTTTTTTAATCCCCCAAATTATAATGCTTAAACTAACAAGTAAGAACATACTATGACAAAGTTACACAATAAATGTTTGTAAATGTGTTTTAGGTGGATACTGCTCCCGAAATTCAGCAATCACCCCCCACTGGAGGCAGTGACTTTTCAAAAGAGGAGGCCAATACTTCTAAATGTGTGACTATGTCAAACCCAGAATACATAGTCTTCACAGACAGTGAGCTTGAACAGGTGCGACGCTCCTACTTTGAACAGAAACGGCTGGGGACCGAGCACAATGTGACCCTATCCAAGGAGCTCTTCTGCCGACTCATAAGAAACACTATGACTAACATGATCTCCATCGCAAGAGCCACAGAGGACTCCAGATACCCCACCAAACATGAGGTGAATGCCATGGCAAAGCGACTGGTGGATTACTATCCAATGATAAAAGACGGGTCATCAAACAATGAGTGGGTGAGTAGATTTTGTTAATTTTGCTTGTTGCTGGTATGTGTTAATACTGAGATTTATGTTCAAACAGTGCGAAATCGTGACAGAAAGTTCAAATGGAGCAAGACATTGCCGAAAGCTATAATTAGAATATAAGAAAGTTTGAGCCTATTGTCTTTTTTTTCAATGTTAACTATGTATGCCTCGCAGGAGCATGTTGCCAAAAAGCTCATGAAGAGACTCTCAAATGTCAGAAGTCCAAAGAAGGCCAAAGGTCCTCCTTCCAAGAAACCACGACAAGAAGTCAGTTCAGATGTTGCAACTACTGACTATGACGAAGATTCCAGTACATCCACCATTATTCTGGAATGGTCACCTGTTAGTCCCATGGGCATCCCAGTAGATCTGTCACCTAGAACCAGCACCCCAGCGCAGAACAACAGTGGTGAAGAATGTATGTATTACATTTAATTTGTCAGTTTTACTTGTTAGTTTGGAAATCTCATGTCCCCTTTCCACCATAACATTCCTGTAATGTCTTCAGCTTGTTCAGTTGACATCATGGACAGCCAGAAAATCCAAGCAAGACACTACAAGACCCTCCAAGAAATGTACAAGTCCAAAAAGCCAAACAAAGCTGCGGTAACTCATTTGCTGAACATGGAATTTGAGTCTCGAAGACGCTTCATCACCTCTGATGTTTTAAAGGAGCAAGACAGAGCAACAAAGATTCTAGAGGCTTACCCTTGTTTCAGAGAACTGGATCATGTAAGTAATGTTGTTGTTTTTTTTGAAGAAGAAGTCATCAGAATGTACTTTTTTTTTTAAATTATTTATCTGAATCTATTTTTCAGGTGTTGGATGAGCTGCAGCGAATCATCCAACCGACCAACTCCCAGTCCTAGCGGTGAGATTTACAGACTTACTGAAACATTTCTTAATATGTTACAGTTTTTCAGGCATACATTTTATGTTAGGTTTAGTTACTTTGAGATAAACTTTTATCATTTCAAAAGCTCCAAAGGGGAAGTGTTTTCCATAGTGTACTTAATGTAGTACTAACATCATTGGAACTAGCTGTGCATTCAGCATTTGCAGTGGGCTTAATGCTGAGGGGTTACTATGACTGTGTGTTTTAAAGTACAATATGATTTCACTAATGTCCTAGTCCTGTCCTGTCCAAGTTTATGTTACTTGCAATGTTTTTTCTAATCTTCTTGATTTATTTGTGTCATCTAGACTTCCGAGGATCCTAATGGTTTCATGCAGCAGCGACCCCTGTCTTCTCCGGTTCTGCTCGTTTCTGAGGACAACTGCATGATCGCCTTCGGAAAAACACCTGTGACCACCTTCACCATGGACAGACTTAATGAGGGACTTCTCTACGTCATGGCATATTACTATGCCCTGCACATGACCTACCCCAAGTGCATTTCTACACTACTGTCAGTACTGCAGACAGAGGTACTTCAAGATTCAATTCATGAGCAGGATTTGACCCCTCACTACACAAAAGCAATGGGTGAGTGGAAGTCATTCAGTGAGTGAGTCCCTTTGTCCATCACTCTGCCCCACTCTTCCTGTTGCAAGACTTTCAAAGAAAGTTGATGTTCTGTTTTAAAAAAAAAGTTCATCACAGTTAGGCACATTTGTTGGTGAGATTGAAAACCTTTCCTGTGGGATAATATGCAACATGGTGTTTATTGCTGTAGTATGCTGCTACAATAACTGATGGGTTTTTTTGATAGTGGGGTTTAAATCAAAACTGGCTTTTCAATCTGTTAGATTATGATAGCTCTGGAATGTGGAAGTCGTCCTTTTTTGGATGTTGAGTTAAGCAATTGTATTGCAAAGTTAATAAAAAAATATTAAATGAGAAAGTTTTGGTGTCTTGATTTAAGACAACATTACTTATATTTGTTATGCTGTTTTAAGAAATGATGTCTTATTTTAACTACTTTTATGCTCATTATCAATCCCAGATTAAGGTGTCAAATCTTGAATTTAATTTAGTCAAGAGACTTAAATTCTAATTTTAAGTAACTTACTATTAAACTAGGGTTTTTTCATTGCTTGTTTTAGAAGAATTCGGCTTAATTTAAGATTTTGCCTTCCAGCACCTCTACAGCTCACTAGTTAACACTTTATATCTTATTTGTTTAACCCTCTGGAGTCGATATTTTTCGTTGTTTATGCAACGGTTATATTCATATCTTCGTGGTAAAACGGCACAGAAATATGAGCCAAGAGCTTGGACGTGACGTTTGTGTCGAGCTCCGCCCTTCAACATAATTTGTGGAATCGTGTGTCCGTCAATATTTTGTGCGAATGAATTTTTAATAAATCAGCTTTAGGGCCAAATTACCTCTTTACACTGTGCCTAAAGACAATATTGCTTCATTATATAGATAGCTGCAATTTTTGATTGTATAACATATGTGTATGTATCAAATGCAAGTGCCTTTTAAAAAGGTGAATTTAAGAAATTCATAAAAGAGTACATTTTATTAGTTTGGAGTAAAGCCAGCCAGAATCAGTATTAAGTATTGTATGCTTATACACATAGTATGGTATGCATTGTATAAATGTATTCAGTGGACACCTCCATTTTTACTTATAAACTGTACACACAGAATTTACTCTAAACCCTCATTTGCATATTCCGGAACACGGTGATGTCACAGACTGTGGCCTCATGGAACCCTTCATCAAAGGCACAGCCATAGAACTCAGTGGCAGCTCCCCTATATATACCTTATTAATATTATTAGTATATGATATTGCCTTACAGGAACAAGCACTATCTTTGTTAGAAAAGTCTTCAGCAGTCTTCAGGTGTAATGTCTAAAGTATTAGGAAAGCTCTTCAAAGCTGAGGAGAAGGACGTCGTCCCTGGAGAAGGGAATACAGCAGTAATGCAAGATGAGGAAAGCCCACAGAGGGGGGACAGCAGGAGACTGGACCCCATCCTGGACCTCATCCCCCGTAAAGATGAGTTGACTTCCAGTTCAGAGGACATTAGTGTCGTCCCTGGAGGACTAAAGAGGAAAAGAACAGAAGATGGGGAAATCCTACAAAGGGAGAAAAGCAGGAGACTGGACCCCATGCTGGACCCCATGCTGGACCCCATCCCGGACCCCATCCTGGACCTCATCCTGGACCCCATGCTGGACCCCATCCTGGACCTCATCCCCTGTGAATATGAGTTTCCGTCCACCTCAGAGGACATTAGTGTCGTCCCTGGAGGACTAAAGAGGAAACGAACAGAAGATGGGGAAATCCTACAAAGGGAGAAAAGCAGGAGACTGGACCCCATCCTGGACCCCATGCTGGACCCCATCCTCTGTAACGATGAGTTGCCGTCCACCTCAGAGGACACTGGTAAGCTATACCCCCATATTTGAACTATTATTCTGCTATAAATGGTTTAAGAGACATCGAATGATCGTCATGTGTTGTTGTCCTTGTTCGTGTTGTGATTGTCAGTAAATTCATGTTGTGATGTTTTTTCTCTCATCTCTAGAAAGCAGAAACCCACCCGAGGCGGCTCTGAGCGCGAGAAGCGCCGATGATGGACCGGTTCAGAAGGACGACCTAGTTCCAGACCCGTCAGCCATGTTTAAGGCCAAGTACCAGCAGCAGGAGAAACTTGGCGAAGGAGGATATGGATGCGTGTATGCTGGCTATCGCAGAGAGGATAATCTTCCTGTAAGTTTTTCACATGTTCTTTCACACACATACATACACACACACACACACAGTACGGTCAGGAAGTGTAACCAAAAAGTCTTGTTTGTATCACCCCTAGGTCGCCATCAAGCATATTATGATAGACGAAGAGCTCCTCTTTCACGAAGACAGTGATGGGCTCCAGATCCCCATGGAGGTCGCTGTCCTAAGGAAGCTAGAGGCCCAATCAGAGCAGCATTCAGCATCCATTGACCTACTGGACTGGTATGTTGTGGACCAGGAGCTGATCCTGGTGCTGGAGAGACCGATGCCGGCCGTAGACCTCTTCGACTACATTCAAGACAAAGGAGGCTACTTGAAGGAAAAGGAAGCTAAGGTAAGCTGCTGTAGTCATCTCAGTCACAACCATGAAAACATGTCCAAGCATCCTCCTCTCTGACCCCTCAACTCTCTTTTTTGTCTTTCAGATTATAATGAAGCAGTTGGTGGATGCAGCCATTGACCTCCAGGAGAAGCACATTTTCCACCGGGACATCAAGACGGAAAATCTCCTTATTGAGACCGGCATGAAGTTGCCACGAGTTCGCGTCATCGACTTCGGTCTGAGCTGCTTCAGCGAAGAAGACGACGTCTATAGCACCTTCTATGGTAAGAAGTCCAGTTTTACTCCTGCTCTTTATTAACTTCACCCATCGGTGACTTTTACATTGAAACAAAGCTCTTCCTCCTCCTCACTCTCTTTTCATTATGTCTTTATATTTTAGGTACTGACGTCCCCCCAGAGTGGGCCAGTCGGCAGGAATACAAAGCCGGACCCACGACAGTATTCCAGATAGGAATGGTCCTGTTCTACATGCGAAAAAAGGTGTCATTTAGACCGGGGATGACCTTTGTGAAGCTGAATGAGACCAAGTGGCTTTCCAAAAGTAAGAAAAACATAAACACAAAAATCTGTTCATTTGAGTTCACGTTGCGATGGATCACATGACCTCACCCATTCTTCTCCTTTCTCTACAGATGGCAAAGATTTCTTTAAGGCGTGTATATGTGAGGACCCGGATACTCGTTTCACCCTGGACCAGCTGAAGCATCACCGGTGGCTGAGATAGTATCACACACACACACATGCATGTCATAATTTACATTTAATCCCTTTAGCCCTCCATTTATTTATATATGGGCAGACTGGCCAGGAGCCGAGGCGCTGCCCAAACCGTGACATTGTTCAAAATCTGGCATTTCCCTGTTGGACAGGAGAAATATTACCTTAAATACCATAATAGCTGCGGGCCTCAAATAATCTCTACTATAAAGGGCCGGTCTCGTCATTTCAAGTCAAGATGACTCGAAAGATCTGATCAATACACGATTCAGCCAATCACGTATTCAGCTAATTATAATATAAATATGGGCAGACTGGCCAGGAGCCGAGGCGCCGCCCAAACCGTGACATTGTTCAAAATCTGGCATTTCCCTGTTGGACGGGAGAAACATTACCTTAAATACCATAATAGCGGCGGGCCTCAAATAATCTCTACTATAAAGGGCCGGTCCCGTCATTTCAAGTCAAGATGACTAAAAATATCTGATCAATACACGATGCTAATTATTATAAAATATGGGCAGACTGCGGCCAGGAGCCGACTTGAGTTTCCTGAAGCACGATGACGGCAACAGACCAGCATCGATGTTTCTTAATGCTCATTTATTGCTCAGCTCTTTCAGGCTGTTTGTGTGCAGCAGAAAGCGTGACGGCGCTCTTTAACCTGCCGTGTTCTGCTGCAGGAGCGCGCACACGCAGCCCCGAGGGTACGAAGCGTTACAGCGGTCTTTACTATAATTTATAATTCATAATACTCGGCGGGCCGGATCAAAACGTCATCCGTCATTTCCAGTCAAGATGACTCAAAAGATCTGATCAATACACGATGTAGCCAATCACGTATTCAGCTAATTATAATATGAATATAGGCAGACTGCGGCCAGGAGCCGAGGCGCTGCCCAAACCGTAAGATTGTTCAATATCTGGCATTTCCCTGTTGGACAGGAGAAACATTACCGTACATCCCATAATAGCAGCGGGCCTCAAATAATCTCTACTATAAAGGGCCGGTCCCGTCATTTCATGTCAAGATGACTCAAAAGATCTGAACAACATACCTTTTAAGCTTTTATAACGACGGTCTTTTGATTTGACCAAAATTATAAACTGATCTGATTAAGAACATAGATTGCGGCAAAAAAACTTGTACGGTAATAATAATAATAAACGTTTTAAGAACAATAGGTTCTCAATACCACAAATACGATACTGGTATATTTATCTATAGTAGTAATAAATAAAACATCTGTATGGTTCCCTTTTTACCATTTTCTTCCTGCCCAGCCTTTTGAACACTTAACAAATGGCATTAATATTAGTATTAATACAGCAAGATAATAATGAAAACGGTCTCCCCTTGCAGTCAATGCGTGCAGACAGCATGACATGGAGTCGTTTGATGGAACCTTTAAGCTTTTATAAACGTCTTTTGATTTGACCAAAATTATAAACTGATCTGATTAAGAACATAGATTGCGGCAAAAAAACTTGTACGGTAATAATAATGATAAACATTTTAAGAACAATAGGTCCTCAATACCACAAATATTATACTGGTATATTTATCTATAATAGTAACACATTAAACATCTGTATGGTTCCCTTTTTACCATTTTGCTTTGATTGTGCGCTATTTTAATTAAGCATCGATACAAAAAATATGCAAAATCGTATTGTTTTTAACGTACGGGTACCGCGGTACCATTTTAGTATCGATGCACCGTGCAAAACATTGCAGCAGCAGATGTTGCAGGCCGACATCCAAGCTGACCCTAACAATGAAGACGCTGTTGACATCTCAACACTGATTGACCAATCACGTATTCAGCTAATTATAATATAAATATGGCAGACTGCGGCCAGGAGCCGAAGCGCTGCCCAAACCGTAAGATTGTTCAATCTCTGGCATTTTCCTGTTGGACAGGAGAAACATTACCATAAATCCCATAATGCCGTAGGGCCTCAAATAATCTCTACTATAAAGGGCCGGACCATCAGAGCAGTTTCTCAAGCAGCTGAAAGAGGCAGCCAGTGGATCTGGATCAAACGGAAGGACCCTTGCTGGGCTATAACTTCATGACCCCCCCACCCCCACAGGGGAACCCAATTCAGATCCCTCCAACTTGAGGAGGGCATATGAGGTATGCGGTCAGCTGTAGGGCTGGCTCAGGGAAGTGGACGCCCCTGCCTTGCATAGTCCCGTGGGAAATCTTAATTGGGCATGGGACACAAGCTAAGGCTTGATCACCCTTTAGCTGGCCACCTTTGTTGAGGGTGTTTAGTGATTAAAGGCCGAAACACCCAAGAACAATCGGTTCTCAATACCACAAATATGATACTGGTATATTTATCTATAATAGTAATACATAATATTCCTCCTCACTGTCTTTTTATTATGTCTGTATATTTTAGGTACCCACGTCCCCCCAGAGTTGCCTGCATGTGGACCCGGATCAGCGTTTCACCCTGGAGCAACTGAGGAATCACCCGTGGCTGAGATAGTATCACACCACACACACACACGTCTTAATTTACATTTAAACATAAACTACACTATAGATAGATAGCTGTTTTAATTTGACTCACATTATATTATTTATGTTCTAACAATTGTCTTATTTTTCAGATCCAGGCACAGGCCCATCCGTCTGAGAAGAGGGGATCTCTCTTTGAATTGCCTCTTCCGAGATTTCTTCCCATTTTGGGGAGTTTTTTTCTCGTTTTCTTAGAGAGCTCGGGATGGGTCAGGAGCTGCTGCTGCTGCTGCTTTGAAAATAATAAAATGTAAAAAGAAAATTAATCTTTTCTTTCATTTTTTTACTTTAATATGATTTTTAATCCACAAAAAGTCAAAAGTTAAACATTGCTGGTGAGCCCAGAGCTACAGCTGTAATCTCAGTAGAGATATTTCCAGATATCTCTTATTTCTTATAAATTGTACGACATGGACTTTATCAACATGTTATATTCATATCAAGCCATTTTTCTGCTGACAGGATAAGTTGTTGCTGCATAAAATAACAAAAGAAACGGTCACCTTAGACCAAGAATTAAGAAACGGGTCACCTTAGACCAGGTATTAAGAAACAGGGTCAGCTTAGACCAACAATTAAGAAACGGTCACCTTAGACCTAGCAGTAATTAAGAAACGTGTCACCTTAGACCAACAATTAAGAAACGGGTCACCTTAAACCAGGAATTAAGAAACGGTCACCTTAGACCAGGAATTAAGAAACGGGTCACGGGTCACCTTAGACCAGGAATTAAGAAACGGGTCACCTTAGACCAACAATTAAAAAGTCACGTTAGACCAGAAAATAACTGGGAAATAAGAAAAGGTCACGTTAGACCAGGAGGTACAAAACGATCACGTTAGACCAGTGTTATGCTCTCTTTTTAGTCTAGGGGAAAAGTGGGGATCAAGCAGTGTACCCAAAAGCAATACCTTATTGGAAAAGGACTCCAGTTAAAGTGAAAGTCACCTAAGTACCTAACTCACCTAAGTATCTGATATTTACTGTACTTAAGTATCAAAAGTAATTTTCTGATATTAAATGTACTTAAGTATTGAAAGTAAAAGTACAAATAGTTGAAAAGAATTGGGTTGGCTGTGATCCATCCAGGAGCAACAATGTTCAACATAATATATTGTACATACGTATACTTTTGCATCTACTTTGAATTTATCATCATAATTTTCTGAAAAGCAATACGACACTATGAAGGAGTTGTAACGTGCTTAAAAACGTGCGTTTATAATTATGCTCATTCAGACTAGAGGACGTAGAGGGCAAATGCATAATATTGTGTTCAGCAATAAAGATCAACTTGATGCATCAGGTCAGTGTTTTGAGAAAGAACAGCTGCCTTGTAAACACCTCTGGGCCTGATTTGGTGGGGTTTGTTTGTTTGTTGTTTTTCTTGCTTTGCAGCGCTCTGGTGGTGGAAAAGCAGCCCGTCGTGCCCACAAAGGCGAAAAAAAAGTACACTAAGTATATTTAATCTTAGCATACTTGAGTATACTTGAAGTCCTACTTATCACAAGTATATTTAAAGTGTGTTATTTTTGGAACATTTATACATCATATATATAAATATATTTAGTGTATTTGTACCACATGTGGATGGAAGGTTTGAACCCCTGCATGCTTATTGAATGAGTAATCCTCTCCCCTCCCCCAAACACCCCCTGTCGCTGCCAACAGGCAAAATCTATATTATTTTTTACAAGGATCTCTTTTTAGTTCATTCCCACACACCATTGTTATACTGAATCCACATTGTTGATTTCCTTATTTCACTCATCGCCTGAGTAAATGGTCCACCTTGGTGGAAACAACAACACAGGGCCTAGATTCATATGACTGGAAAACATGAACAACCCTCAGTTTTATTTACTTGATATAAAGGTTATTTTTCATACACACTCTTGTCTTTAGCATCTAGCAGCAACTACTAGCCTAATATAATATAAATATGTATGTATGGTGACAGCTCTGGGAATGGTTTATCTTTTATCAACTGCATCTAAAAAATAGAAAAAGCGGATGATGCCACTCTGATGTGAAGTTAGTGGTTTGTGCAAATGTTAGGTTGTCACTGAGTGTAAAGAGCTGGTTTTAATCGACGTGTAGCAAAATATGGTGCGTGTTATCTAAAATGCTATAAACTGCGACAAAACATTACAAAGTTATGGAAGAGGATTGGGGACAAAGGAAGTCCGATTACGTCCGAATTTTGAAATCAGAACTCAAATAATTGTGTAGCCCTAATCCTCTTCTGTTCAAAGTATCACAGCACAACATGACATATGAGAAAAGAAATCTCTGTTGAAGAGTGGCACTGTGTAAACAGCCACTTTTTTTTTCTTCAATGTATTGCATTTAAATTGTGCATTAATTTGCTGTAGTGTGATGGCCTGTGCTCTTTTAATATAAACCTATAGTAATCTAGTTTTTATTTTACATCTAGAATCTTTAACAGATGAAAAAACATACTGTGTGTGTCAACCGCCCACCTCCAGGGGGCAGTGCAGTCACAACTGGACCGACCGCCGCACCCGGAAACGCTCTTAACGCTGCTGCGCATGCGTGTACACTGAAGTTATCCGTTCACGTAAAATTAACTTCCACCAACATGTCTTCGAAACTTCGCGATAACGAGGATAGTTTTGAAGGACCGTGCGCTCTCAAGGAGGAATTAAACAAAAAGGTGAAGTCCGCTAACACGAGCTGGTAGACATGTAGCTAACGTTATAGCATGAAGTACATGAATAACTGGGCGGCCATGTTGGAAAGTTATAGCGTAAAAAGTTATTTTTGATAACTTTCAGATATAGGAGCAGAAGGTTGTCGTGGATGAGCTCTCCAATCTGAAGAAAAACAGGGTGGGTGGAACCAATTGTACCTCGAATTTACATATTTATTCTTTTTTTAAATATTTTTTAACTGGTTATGCCTTGCAAACTATGGATAGGAACTCTCTTAGTTAAACCTTTTTTTCCTGAGTTGTTAGACGCAAATTGTTGAGCAATCTTTTAAATTATTTTCTCCAGAAAATGCATTTTTTTGTGTATTAATGTACACTTTGTATACATTATTCCCCCCCCCCCCCAGAAAGTCTTCATCCAGCAGAGGAACAGTAACTTATTCTTCAGAGTAGACAGAGGTTTGACACTGGGTTCATGTAAAAGTAAGTCATTTTTAATAGATAAACTAGCTGCGTTTTGTCTTATCTCACTGAAAAATGTGATCATAATGGGTATTTTCCTTTCTCCAGAGGAACTCGATAACATGAAAAAGGACCTGCAGGATATGTGAGACGGACCTTCACCGCGACAATGTGCGGCATCTTTTGTCTGTTGAGTCTGTCGGCCGCTCGGTGTGCGTGGAGCGAAGCGGTTCACGAGCTTTTGAAGAGAAGGGGGCCCGACTCGAGCCAGGACGTCACAGTCGGAGGCACAGATGCCTCGGTGTTTGTTCTCTGCCCACGTTCTCCACATGAAGGGTCTTCTTACCCCTCAGCCGGTTCAAGACCACACTGGGAATGTTCTGGTGTGGAACGGGGAGATTTTCGGAGGTCTCCCGGTGATGCCAGAGGAAAATGACACGGCCGTTGTCTCTCAGCGTCTATCATCCTGTGACGGCCCTTCGGAGATTCTGTCCGTCCTGTCCACTTTATGTGGGCCGTGGGCATTTGTTTACCACCAGAAGGCTGGAGACTACCTCTGGTTCGGCAGAGACTTCCTTGGAAGGCGGAGTTTGCTGTGGACATTTGATGCAGAGGTCAACGCCTTGACCCTGACTTCTGTGGCGGCCCGTGAATCTGGACCTACGCAGTCTTCTTGGCAGGAAGTCCCGGCGGTTGGTGTGTACAGGGTCGACCTGAAGGCGGTAGCAGAAGCTGGCTGCGTGACGTTTGAGGTTTATCCCTGGGCTCACGGGGGATGCGATCTTGTCTCGAGGAACAGTCCGGCTGTTTTGGAGTCGGTCCCCAGCGGCTGCACCGCCGTCATGAACCGGTCCGGCCTCGTACTCACCTCGCCCGTGTGCCCTCTCAATATGAAAAAAAAAAAATGCGCCAGGAGCGCGTTTGCCATTTGGTGCATCCGCTGGAGACGGTGCCCGATGACAGCATTGGCTGCGCCGTGTGGTTCGCAGCAAGAGGGATCGGGTACGTCACGGGGCACGGTGACCCGAGGCCCTTCACGTCGTCGGCAAAGGTACATGAGTCAAAAACTTCTGAGCTCTATTGAACTTTTAAAATATTTTTTAGGGGATTTGATGCAACTGTTCCATGCGCTACTACACTGGTGTCAGTGCTGAAGGATAAAAAGTAAATTTTATATTAATAGGACCGCCCCCTCGTAGTCGACTTAATTAGTCAATTTGGTCGTAGTCGACTTAAAACTTCTTTAGTCGATTAGTCGTTTTTTTAAAAATAATATGCCGAATGACTTATTTCCAAGAAACGCACGAGCACAACTCTGCTAACCACAAGATCAGTTTTAGAGACTAATTGATTAAATCAATTAATTGATTAGTCGACATCGATGCGTCATATCTTAAGTTGAGATATGATTCCCAATCCTCAAAACGACCACATTGACCGTGTTTACCTTTTTCCACGACCGCAGGTGGTTTTGACAGGAATCGGGGCGGACGAGCAGCTTACTCCAGACACAGAGTCCGATTTACAGCGTCGGGACACGAGGGGCTGATCCAGGAACTGGAAATGGAGCTGGGCAGGATCCCGTCCAGGAATTTGGGCAGAGATGACCGAGTGATCGGGGACCATGGGAAAGAGGCTAGGTAAGGGTTGTGCACGTTACCAGAGCCAAAACGGGATGTCTTGAAATTGCACATTTAGTTCAGTTTCTCCGGGTACTTTATTCAGACAGTTAACTGATCCTGATTTTAAGTATGAGACAGGCTTCATCTTTTAAGACTTTATCCTTACGGAACAGAGGAAGTGGTGTGTGTGTGTGTGTGTGGCTGTGCAGCAAAAAGTCAGGTTTCAGGAATCAGCGTTTCTCCTCTTGAGGGTAAAAAGGTGTACGCAGCGAGTAAATCACAATCATAACTGCCTTCAGATTTCCCTACTTGGACGAGGACGTGGTGAGCCACTTGAATTCTTTGCCCGTGTGGGAGAAGGCGGACCTGTCGCTTCCTCGCGGCGTCGGGGAGAAGCTCCTCCTGAGGCTCACGGCGAAGCGGCTGGGCCTCGGCCAGTCGGCCGTCCTGCCCAAGAGAGCCATGCAGTTCGGATCCCGCATCGCAAAGATGGAGGCCCGCCATGAAAAGGCCTCTGACAGATGCACAAGACTGCTCACCGAGTAGACAAATCATTGGTTTTAATGCAAATAATGTATATAAAAAAATAAACATTTTAATGGAAAATGTTCATTAGAAAATCCCTTGCAGTACAATTCATATTTAAAGGCTTATTTACAGTTACAATTCTTGAAATTGGCCATTTGATTAGTTATCGTTGCATAAATATGGTGTTTTTGTCCAGTTCCCAGTTCCTACACCATGTAAGAGCCAGCGTCTTGAAGTTTCTCTCTGAAGTAGAGGTCACATTCAATATAGGAAGGCAAGTTTCCAACGTCGAAACGCCCAGAAATCTGATGAATGTATACTGGCTCTCTGAAAGTAAAAAAACAAAACAAAGTATAATTTATTGAGAAATACACGTGACAAATTGATTTTTAAAGTATTCGTTTTAGCAGAGTACATTTTTTACGTGTATAGAAAGTTTTAACCGGTCCGTCGCCACAAAGCGGAATTCCAAATAGATTTGCATAACGATGCTGATCCCGGACTCTTGAGGGTCCGGCAGAAATTACCTTGGAATGAGCCAAGACACAAAGTTCCCCGGGGCGTCTTTCTCATCAATAGGAGCCTCCTATGGAAACAACAAGTTGAGTATTAAAAGTAAATAAATAAAAACGATTAACATCGCATGTCGTACTTTTGATTATTAAATGTACCTTCTTTTCCTCAAGAAAGGTATCCAACAGAGGAAGGCTTTTCTTTGAAAACACATAGAAACATGGACACTGAAAAACAAATGCAAGAAGTTATTGTCTCCAAAGTGGTGTAGATGTATACTGTACATGTGGGGCGTCTCATAAGAATACCAGTAAACTTCACATGTATCACGAACATGTCACCTATTAATTAGAGGGTCATCGCATCGGACAGAATAATTGGTAGCCAGTCGTTATTTCAGATTTTTATATTGCTATATGAAATATTATGACAACATGTTTGTACATGTGCTCTTATGTATTTCACTGAGAGCTAAATACTTAAACTCGGTGAAGACCATGAGGCCCCATCTTTGGGGTAGATGCCAAGTGTCTTCTGACGTCTTATGAGCCGGAAACATTAGCCAATCGCTGCAGAGCATCTGCAACCAAAGAGCCGAGCGACTGGTGTCGTCGGGAGTGAACTTACTGCTCTCCTCGACTTTGTCTCGGTAGGAAGAGGCTTCTCCTTCATACAGAGGACGCGGAGATCGCCGTCTACTTCCAATATCCCGTATTTACGAGTGTCTGACAAAGACGCACACAATGCAGAAGTGATTTGCGAGCACGAGCCGTGTTTGAAACTTCGGGGTGAGACTTCCACGAGGTCGTGCCGAGAGCCGAACCTCCTCTACTCACCCTGCTCGTCGCACTGGTACGAGAGCACCAGACAGCTGTCCTCGCTCTTTGCTTGGAGGTCAGAAAACCTCTCTTTTACTTTGCTGAGGCTAAAATCCTCTTTGAAGAGGGTGTCACTGTAACGGATGAAAAAGGGAGTTGTGTGAATCTGGCAGAATCGGGGACATAGTGTCAACTCGGGAGGGAGGAGGGGCACTTACCCCCCAATTATGAGGACATGGTCTTCTACTTCGAAGTGCTTTACTGCAAGTTGCAGGCAGGCGACGGCTCCAAGGCGCCCCTTGGTGGAATAGAGTCAGAGGTATAAAAGAAACAGAAACGTGTGTACAATATGTTGTTGTGATGGTGAAAACGTGCGTTTACATCGTTGCTCGTCGTCCGATCGCTGAGGATCTCGACGTTTGTGAAATGTGACGCCCACTCTTCGAAAGCGGCGAGGTAGACGGCGTTAGTCTGTGGAGAGAAAGTGGGCGCTCGAGTGTTGGAACAGAGTGGGTCAATCATTCTCAGTCCAAGTGTATACCTGCATATTATGGGATGGCCCTGGTCCTTAAGGCAAACAAGTCTGTATTGGCTTAACAAATACATTGGTATGATTACTGCAAAATGTACTAATTCTTATTATTAAATAGAAAAAGTACTCATTATGCAGAATAGCTTATTTTTAGACATTACATTTTAGTCATTACATATGTTATTATTGACTTAACAAATACATTGGTATGATGACGAAAAATTGAATAAAAATAGTAATAATACTTATTATTATTATTAAATTGGAAAAAATACTCATTATGCAGAATGGCTTCTTTTAGACAATACATTTTAGTCATTACATATGATTTTATTATTGGCTTAAATAATAATTAGTACTATTTATTTTATTATATTTTGCGTAAAAAAGTACTCATTATGCAGAATGGCTACTTTTAGACATTACATATGATTTTATTATTGGTGCATTATTAGAGGATAATGTAACATGTCACGGTTCTATGCATCATATTTAATGGCCCTCTGAATACAAGTTTAACGACGACGTTCCGTTACTCACGACGACATAAATGCGGTCCACGCAGTCGGAGGCGGTGAGCGCGCGGACCCAGTGGGATATCAGGGCGCACCGTCCCACCGGCAGCAGCGGCTTGGCGGTCCCGGACAGGTGAGCGAACTTCCCGGTGCTGTCGGCCGCCACGTCCCTCTGGAGCCTGGTCCCGTAGCCGGCGGCGAGAATCACCGCTTTCATTTTACACTCGGAACCGGGAGAAACGACGGTTACTCGCTCAGTGTTACCCGGTAATTCACTTCCTTGGCAGGCAGAATGGGGGGAATATAAAGTATTGGGAAACGGCTACAGACGTACCGAGATCGGACTCTACTCTCGCGATAATCAAGTCTGGCTTCGCGAGACGAGATTTTGAAACACGTCCGGTTGCAATTCTTTCAAAATAAAATATAGCTTTCTCCGGAGATTTTACAGAATAACAACGTTTCGATTAACCACAGGGGCAGGTGTGCGAGATTAACTGTTTTTAGAATTAACTGTTTTTTTAATTAAATGTTTTTTTGTTTGCGTGCGTGAGGCAGATGTGTCGTCGGAGCGGCCTCTCAGGACCCAAGTCGACTCACTAGGAAATACACATTTCCATCGCTTATCCTCTCTGTCGCGTTCTTTTTATGGGATATTGTTAAAGACTAAACACGGATGACTTTGCTGTGAAATGCACCACCTGTTCGGGAGGCTGTGGTTGAGACGCCGAGGACACTTAGCGAGGACCAGAGTGAAGACAACGTAGGTGACTCTGTTGATGCCTGTTCAATATACTACTAACTTCAATAAATACTTGACAAAACGCTCTTGTTGTGAATCTGATATGTATGTCATACTTCGTTATCTGACGTCAAGTCGATTTGAGAGCAGTTTCCTCTTCATACAGTGTGTAAATGAAACAGGGACAAGATATGTTGTGTCCTTTTTTAATTTGATTTGGAGGACTTCAATTGCAGTTCTGTCCCCAAGTAATAGTTACAGAGACTGCTTTCTGCTCTCTGGCCAAACGGGGGCAGGGTTGAGCCCGTAACGCTCGGTAGATGAGGACTATTTGTTAAGTTTGTGCAACTTGGTTGAAAAGGTGCGCTCACCTTTTTACTCATGCAGCGAAACGCCGTCGGCGAGGAAAACATGGCCGGTGCGCTTTTCTTTCTCCAAATAAGAGCAAAAGAAACAAATATTCTGTGCATGTAAACGTATGTATTGTTACATCATGTTTGGGAATAAAGGAACAGTTTGACATTGTGACATCCCGACTTTCTTATGTTACGTTACATAACGATAGTAAAGTCAACGCTGATGTTCCGTTTAACTGCCCCGTTTGCTGCCGCTTCTCGGAGCGCGGAAACGTGCCTCCAATTGACAATTGCGTATGTTCTCTGCTCCCGTCGACACCCGGACCTAGTTGTTCCTGTTCTCCTTCTCTGCAATAAACTACTGGTCTAAGAACTGTCGCTGCATTTGGGTCCCTGAACTCACCACACCATAACCATGTGGGTACAACCCCAAAAAAGTGCATTAGAGATCTCTGGGGGTCGCTTACATTTAAACATATTTTAATAAATGGCTGCTATTACATTTGGTCCAACATTGTCGGAGCTACGCTAACGAGTTAGCTGTCAAATGACAACATTGATGCCACTCTCATAATTGATTTGTTGAATATGAAGCTAGCTGCTTAGCTTCATTTAAGAGGAAACAGCTAGCCGCTGAATGCACAGTATGAATGTATTCAGTGGATACCTCCATCTTTAATTATAAACTGTACACACAGAATTTACTCTAAACCCTCATTTGCATATTCCGTAACGGGTCACCTTAGACCAACAATTAAGAAACGGTCACCTTAGACCAGGCATGTCCAAAGTCCGGCCCGCGGTCAGATTTCATACGGCCCGCAGATTCGGTCTTATGTGTTAGTTATGGCTCGCTAGCTCTGTCAGAATAAATAAATACAAATGTAAAGATGTAATTCCTCATTTCACCACACGGTGGCAGCACCGTTCTCAAGGGGCGTTGACACCAAACGCTCCGCCAGTTTGTGCTGCTGCTCTCGTAGCGCTGGAAGCGGAGTCGGTGAAATTCCCCGAGCTGTGTGAGCCTACGGGTGATGTTATGAACCCAGACACCAGGGCGTTAGATGTTCCGACGTTTATGGGATGTCCACAACAAGTGGATACCTCCATGTTAATTTATAAACTGTACACACAGAATTTACTCTAAACCCTCATTTGCATATTTCGGAACACTGTGACGTCACAGACTGTGACTTCATAGAACCCGTCATAAAAGGCACAATAGAACGCTCGGTGCCAGCTCCCATATATAAACTCCAGCCTTCCAGCAACAAACACTATTTTTGTTAGAAAAGTCTTCATCAGTCTTCAGGTGTAATGGGGAAAGTATTAGGAAAACACTTCTACGCTGAGGAGGACGTCGTCCCTGGAGGAAGGAATAGAGAAGAATCACAAGATGGGGAAAGCCCACAGAGCAGGCACCTGGACCCCAACCCCTGTGAAGATGAGTTGCCGTCCAGCTCCGTCCCTGGGCAAAAAAAGAGGAAAAGAATAGAAGATGGGGAAAGCGTACAGAGGGAGAAAAGCAGGAGACTGGACCCCATCTCCTGTGAGGATGAGTTGCCGTCGACCTCAGAGGACACTGGTAAGCTATATCCCCATATTTTAACTATTATTCTGCTATAAATGGTTTAAGAGACATCGAATGATCGTCTTGTGTTTTTGTCCTCGTTCGTGTTGTGAACGTCAGTAAATTCATGTTGTGATGTTTTTTCTCTCATCTCTAGAAAGCAGAAACCCACCCGAGGCGGCTCAGAGCGAGAGAAGCGCCGATGATGGACCGGTTCTAGACTCGTCAGCCATGTTTAAGGCCAAGTACCGGCAGCAGAAGAAACTTGGCGAAGGAGGATGTGGATGCGTGTATGCTGGCTATCGTAGAGAGGATAATCTTCCTGTAAGTTTTTCACATGTTCTTTCACACACATACAGACACACACACAGAGTACGGTCAGGAAGTGTAACCAAAAAGTCTTGTTTGTATCTCCCTTAGGTCGCTATTAAGCATATTACCATAGACGAAAATCTCCTCCTTCACGAAGACACTGATGGGCTCCATATCCCCATGGAGGTCGCTGTGCTAAGGAAACTAGAGGCCGAATCAGAGCGGCATTCAGCACACGTTGACCTGCTGGACTGGTACATTGTGGACGAGGAGCTGATCCTGGTGCTGGAGAGACCGATGCCGGCCGTAGACCTCTCCAACTACATTGAATCCAAAGGAGGCCACTTGAAAGAAAAGGAAGCTAAGGTAAGCTGCTGTAGTCATCTCAGAGTCTCAGCCATGAAAACATGTCCAAGCATCCTCTCTGATCCCTCAACTCTCTCTTTTTTGTCTTTCAGGTTATAATTAAGCAGTTGGTGAGTGTAGCCATTGACCTGCAGGAGAAACACATTTTCCACCGGGACATCAAGCCGGAAAATCTCCTTATTGAGACCTGCATGAAGGCGCCGCGAGTTCGCGTCATCGACTTCGGTCTGAGCTGCTTCGCCGAAGAAGACGACGCCTTTGACACCTTTTATGGTAAGAAGTCCAATTTTACTCCTGCTCTTTATTAACTTTACCCATCGGAGACTTTTACATTGAAACAAAGCTCTTCCTCCTCCTCAATGTCTTTTTATTATGTCTGTATATTTTAGGTACTCACATCCCCCCAGAGTGGTCCAGTCGGGAGGAGTACAAAGCGGGACCCTCGACAGTATACCAGATCGGAATGGTCCTGTTCTACATGCGACACAAGGCGGCATCTACACCGGAGATGACCTTTCAGGAGCTGAATGAGACCAGTTGGCTTTCCAAAGGTAAGAAAAACATAAACACAAAAATCTGTTCATTTGAGTTCACGTTGCGATGGATCACATGACCTCACCCATTCTTCTCCTTTCTCTACAGATGGCAAAGATTTCTTTGAGGCGTCCTTATGTGCGGACCCGGATATTCGTTTCACTCTGTACCAGCTGAAGCATCACCCGTGGCTGAGATAGCATCACACACACAAACACACGCACACACGTCTTCATTTATTTATTCCTCATACGTCTGCCAATCAATTTTTACCCGCTGTCATCGTAACACCAGCCGCGCAGATCAGCTGGTCCACTCTATTCAATAAGCACAAGGAAACAATGATATGGTTAGCCTATCATCTTGCTGCTGTCTTATTTAAATATGACTGTCTCTCTACCGTCACTTCATTCATGTTGCTTTTACGCACAATTCAAGGTGAAGACAATAATCAGAACGTCGCATCCGGATCTTCTCCTCGATATAATATAAATATGGCCAGGAGCCGAGGCGCTGCCCAAACCGTGAGATTGTTCAATCTCTTGCATTTCATTGTTGGACAGGAGAAACATTATCGTAAATCCATTAATAGCAGCGGGCCTCAAATAATCTTGCTACTATAAAGGGCTGGTCCCATCATTTCAAGTCAAGATGACTAAAAAGATCTGATCAATACACGATTCAGCCAATCACGTATTCAGCTAATTATAATATAAATATGGCAGACTGCGGCCAGGAGCCGAGGCGCTGACCAAACCGTGAGATTGTTCAATCTCTTACATTTCCCTGTTGGACAGGAGAAACATTACCGTACATCCCATAATGTCGGCGGGCCTCAAATAATCTCTACTATAAAGGGCCGGTCCCGTCATTTCAAGTCAAGATGACTAAAAATATCTGATCAATACACGATTCAGCTAATTATTATAAAATATGGGCAGACTGCGGCCAGGAGCCGACTTGAGTTTCCTGAAGCACGATGACGGCAACAGACCAGCATCGATGTTTCTTAATGCTCATTTATTGCTCAGCTCTTTCAGGCTGTTTGTGTGCAGCAGAAAGCGTGACGGCGCTCTTTAACCTGCCGTGTTCTGCTGCAGGAGCGCGCACACGCAGCCCCGAGGGTACGAAGCGTTACAGCGGTCTTTACTATAATTTATAATTAATAATACTCGGTGGGCCGGATCAAAACGTCATCCGTCATTTCCAGTCAATATGACTCAAAACATCTGATCAATATACAATTCAGCCAATCACGTATTCAGCTAATTATAATATGAATATAGGCAGACTGCGGCCAGGAGCCGAGGCGCTGCCCAAACCGTAAGATTGTTCAATATCTGGCATTTCCCTGTTGGACAGGAGAAACATTACCGTACATCCCATAATAGCAGCGGGCCTCAAATAATCTCTACTATAAAGGGCCGGTCCCGTCATTTCATGTCAAGATGACTCAAAAGATCTGAACAACATACCTTTTAAGCTTTTATAACGACGGTCTTTTGATTTGACCAAAATTCTAAACTGATCTGATTAAGAACATAGATTGCGGCAAAATAACTTGTACGGTAATAATAATAATTAACGTTTTAAGAACAATAGGTTCTCAATACCACAAATACGATACTGGTATATTTATCTATAGTAGTAATAAATAAAACATCTGTATGGTTCCCTTTTTACCATTTTGTTCCTGCCCAGCCTTTTGAACACTTAACAAATGGCATTAATATTAGTAATAATACAGCAAGATAATAATGAAAACGGTCTCCCCTTGCAGTCAATGCGTGCAGACAGCATGACATGGAGTCGTTTGATGGAACCTTTAAGCTTTTATAAACGTCTTTTGATTTGACCAAAATTATAAACTGATCTGATTAAGAACATAGATTGCGGTAAAAAAACTTGTATGATAATAATAATAATAAACGTTTTAAGAACAATAGGTCCTCAATACCACAAATATTATACTGGTAAATTTATCTATAATAGTAATACATAAAACATCTGTATGGTTCCCTTTTTACCATTTTGCTCTGATTGCGCGCTATTTTAATTAAGCATCGATACAAAAAATATGCAAAATCGTATTGTTTTTAACGTACGGGTACCGCGGTACCATTTTAGTGTCGATGCACCGTGCAAAACATTGCAGCAGCAGATGTTGCAGGCCGACATCCAAGCTGACCCTAACAATGAAGACGCTGTTGACATCTCAACACTGATTGACCAATCACGTATTCAGCTAATTATAATATAAATATGGCAGACTGCGGCCAGGAGCCGAAGCGCTGCCCAAACCGTAAGATTGTTCAATCTCTGGCATTTCCCTGTTGGACAGGAGAAACATTACTATAAATCCCATAATGTCGTCGGGCCTCAAATAATCTCTACTATAAAGGGCCGGACCATCAGAGCAGTTTCTCAAGCAGCTGAAAGAGGCAGCCAGTGGATCTGGATCAAACAGAAGGACCCTTGCTGGGCTATAACTTCATGACCCCCCCACCCCCACAGGGGAACCCAATTCAGATCCCTCCAACTTGAGGAGGGCATATGAGGTATGCGGTCAGCTGTAGGGCTGGCTCAGGGAAGTGGACGCCCCTGCCTTGCATAGTCCCGTGGGAAATCTTAATTGGGCATGGGACACAAGCTAAGGCTTGATCACCCTTTAGCTGGCCACCTTTGTTGAGGGTGTTTAGTGATTAAAGGCCGAAACACCCAAGAACAATCGGTTCTCAATACCACAAATATGATACTGGTATATTTATCTATAATAGTAATACATAATATTCCTCCTCACTGTCTTTTTATTATGTCTGTATATTTTAGGTACCCACGTCCCCCCAGAGTTGCCTGCATGTGGACCCGGATCAGCGTTTCACCCTGGAGCAACTGAGGAATCACCCGTGGCTGAGATAGTATCACACCACACACACACACGTCTTAATTTACATTTAAACATAAACTACACTATAGATAGATAGCTGTTTTAATTTGACTCGCATTATATTATTTATGTTCTAACAATTGTCTTATTTTTCAGATCCAGTCACAGGCCCATCCGTCTGAGAAGAGGGGATCTCTCTTTGAATTGCCTCTTCCGAGATTTCTTCCCATTTTGGGTTTTTTTTCCTCGTTTTCTTAGAGAGCTCGGGATGGGTCAGGAGCTGCTGCTGCTGCTGCTTTGAAAATAATAAAATGTAAAAAGAAAATTAATCTTTTCTTTCATTTTTTTACTTTAATATGATTTTTAATCCACTTTTAAAAAAAAAGTCAAAAGTTAAACATTGCTGGTGAGCCCAGAGCTACAGCTGTAATCTCAGTAGAGATATTTCCAGATATCTCTTATTTCTTAGAAATTGTACGACATGGACTTTATCAACATGTTATATTCATATCAAGCCATTTTTTCTGCTGACAGGATAAGTTGTTGCTGCATAAAATAACAAAAGAAACGGTCACCTTAGACCAAGAATTAAGAAACGGGTCACCTTAGACCACGAATTAAGAAACAGGGTCACCTTAGACCAGGAATTAAGAAACAGGGTCACCTTAGACCTTAGCAGGAATTAAGAAACGGGTCACCTTAGACCAGGAATTAAGAAACGGGTCACCTTAGATCAGGAATTAAGAAACGGGTCACGGGTCACCTTAGACCAGGAATTAAGAAACGGGTCACGGGTCACCTTAGACCAGGAATTAAGAAACAGGTCACCTTAGACCAACAATTAAGAAACGGGTCACCTTAGACCAACAATTAAAAAGTCACGTTAGACCAGAAAATAACTGGGAAATAAGAAAAGGTCATGTTAGACCAGGAGGTACAAAACGATCACGTTAGACCAGTGTTACGCCCTCTTTTTATTCTAAGGGAAAAGTGGGGATCAAGCAGTGTACCCAAAATTAATACCTTACTGGAAAAGGACTCCAGTTAAAGTGAAAGTCACCTAAGTACCTAACTCACCTAAGTATCTGATATTTACTGTACTTAAGTATCAAAAGTAATTTTCTGATATTAAATGTACTTAAGTATTGAAAGTAAAAGTACAAATAGTTGAAAAGAATTGGGTTGGCTGTGATCCATCCAGGAGCAACAATGTTCAACATAATATATTGTACATACGTATACTTTTGCATCTACTTTGAATTTATCATCATAATTCTCTGAAAAGCAATACGACACTATGAAGGAGTTGTAACGTGCTTAAAAACGTGCGTTTATAATTATGCTCATTCAGACTAGAGGACGTAGAGGGCAAATGCATAATATTGTGTTCAGCAATAAAGATCAACTTGATGCATCAGGTCAGTGTTTTGAGAAAGAACAGCTGCCTTGTAAACACCTCTGGGCCTGATTTGGTGGGGTTTGTTTGTTTGTTTGTTTGTTGTTTTTCTTGCTTTGCAGCGCTCTGGCGGTGGAAAAGCAGCCCGTGGTGCCCACAAAGGAGAAAAAAAAGTACACTAAGTATATTTAATCTTAGCATACTTGAGTATACTTGAAGTCCTACTTATCACAAGTATATTTCAAGTGTGTTATTTTTGGAACATTTATACATCATATATATATATATATTTAGTGTATTTGTACCACATGTGTAAGGAAGGTTTCAACCCCTGCATGCTTATTGAATGAGTAATCCTCTCCCCTCCCCCAAACACCCCCTGTCGCTGCCAACAGGCAAAATCTATATTATTTTTTACAAGGATCTCTTTTTAGTTCATTCCCACACACCATTGTTATACTGAATCCACATTGTTGATTTCCTTATTTCACTCATCGCCTGAGTAAATGGTCCACCTTGGTGGAAACAACAACACAGGGCCTAGATTCATATGACTGGAAAACATGAACAACCCTCAGTTTTATTTACTTGATATAAAGGTTATTTTTCATACACAATCTTGTCTTTAGCATCTAGCAGCAACTACTAGCCTAATATAATATAAATATGTATGTATGGTGACAGCTCTGGGAATGGTTTATCTTTTATCAACTGCATCTAAAAAATAGAAAAAGCGGATGATGCCACTCTGATGTGAAGTTAGTGGTTTGTGCAAATGTTAGGTTGTCACTGAGTGTAAAGAGCTGGTTTTAATCGACGTGTAGCAAAATATGGTGCGTGTTATCTAGAATGCTATAAACTGCGACAAAATATGACAAAGTTATGGAAGAGGATTGGGGACAAAGGAAGTCTGATTACGTCCGAATTTTGAAATCAGAACTCAAATAATTGTGTAGCCCTAATCCTCTTCTGTTCAAAGTATCACAGCACAACATGACATATGAGAAAATAAATCTCTGTTGAAGAGTGGCACTGTGTAAACAGCCATTTTTTCTCCTTCAATGTATTGCATTTAAATTGTGCATTAATTTGCTGTAGTGTGATGGCCTGTGCTCTTTTAATATAAACCTATAGTAATCTAGTTTTTATTTTACATCTAGAATCTTTAACAGATGAAAAAACATACTATGTGTGTCAACCGCCCACCTCCAGGGGGCAGTGCAGTCACAACTGGACCGACCGCCGCACCCGGAAACGCTCTCAACGCTGCTGCGCATGCGTGTACACAGAAGTTATCCGTTCACGTAAAATTAACTTCCACCAACATGTCTTCGAAACTTCGCGATAACGAGGATAGTTTTGAAGGACCGTGCGCTCTCAAGGAGGAATTAAACAATAAGGTGAAGTCCGCTAACACGAGCTGGTAGACATGTAGCTAACGTTATAGCATGAAGTACATTCGGAATACAACTACAGTCGGCAGGTTCTGTTAATCATCAGCAGGACCAAACTTTACAACACTCTGGACGCTGCACAAGCAGAAATAATCAAGGAGCTAGGATTACTCCGCCGGCCTACGAACACACCGGACTCTACTGCCACTCCTCCCCCCCTCCCCGGAAAGGAGGCGCCGCAAGCGGTGTGAGAGGAAGCAGAAGAGGGGAAAGCGCGGAGGTATCCGAGCTAGGCTAGCGGCTAGCCCAACTCGCCCAGCCATACCATCCATTATCATGGCTAATGTGCGATCCTTGGACAATAAAATGTACCACATACGACTGCTGCGGACGGCGCAGCGAGACGTGAGGAACTGCTGTGTGTTTCTTTTCACGGAAACATGGCTAAATGACAACATCCCCGACTCCGCTGTGAAACTCGAGCAGCTAACATGCCACCGAGCAGACAGAGCCCTCGTCAAAGGAGGGAGGACCCGCGGCGGAGGGGTGTGTGTTTACACACTGGATGCATGGTGTCGGGACGCTGTCGTGGTATGTAAACACTGCTCTCCACTGGCGGAGTTCATGATTATAAGGTGCCGTCCTTTTTATCTGCCGAGGGAATTTACAGCGATCCTGCTAGTTCACTTCGCTCGGCTCACTTCACTCGGCTTCTGCCAATCTGCTTGTAGCTCCTTCACTTCGAGCTAAATCACGACTGTTTGCTGTGCTGGCTCCTCATTGGTGGAACAAGCTTCCCATTGACATCAGGACAGCAGAAAGTCTCTACATCTTCCGGCGCAAACTAAAAACACATCTTTTTCGACTATACCTTGAATAGGTAGCACTTAAATGCCGTAGTAGCACTTAAATGTCCCTTACCGATAGCACTTTAGTAGCACTTAAATGGCACTTACGGATAGTACTTTGTAGTTTAACTTTATTGAAGAAATTGTACTTGCTTGATTCTTGTTGTTCTGAGTTTGGACTCATGGTTTAATGCACTTATTGTAAGTCGCTTTGGATAAAAGCGTCAGCTAAATGACATGTAATGTAATGTAATGTAGTTGCTGTTTACATCCCCCCCACCCCCAACATCAGTGACAGAAACGAGGCACTGTGTGAACTGTACCAGGCTATCAGTGAACAACAGACAGCCCACCCAGACGGCTTCACCATCCTCGCTGGTGATTTCAACCATGCAAACCTCAAGACTGTCCTTCCCAAACTGCATCAGCACGTTGACTTCCCAACAAGAGGAGACAACATTTTGGACCTGGTCTACACTAACCACAAAGGAGCGTACAAGGCCTCCCCCCTACCCCACATTGGACTCTCTGACCACATCACCGTCATGCTAATGCCAGCATACAGACCCAGAGTGAAAGTCTCTAGACCGGTTCTGAAGCAGGTCCGGGTGTGGCCAGAGGGGGCCTCCTCCGCTCTCCAGGACTGCTTTGACTCAACAGACTGGGGTATGTTTAAGCAAGCAGCCACATACAACCACCACACATACACTGTTACTTCTTACATCAGTAAGTGCATGGATGATGTGACCCACATAAAGACCATCACCACTCGGGCTAACCAGAAGCCGTGGCTGACAGGGGAAGTCCATCGGCTGCTGAGGGCCAGAAACAAGGCCTTCAGAGCCGGGGATGAAACTGGCCTGAGAAGAGCGAGAGCCAACCTGTCCCACGGCCTCAGGAAGGCAAAACAAGACTACACAAACAAGATAACCTCGCACTTCAGAGACAGCAGAGATGCACGGAGCCTGTGGCAGGGCATTCAGACCATTACGGACTACAAACCCAAGCCACAGACCTGCGACAACAACATCTCTCTGTTAAATGACCTCAACGGCTTCTTTGCACGGTTTGAAGCACAAAACGGCACACGTCCATGCAAGACTCCACCCCCTCCCCACGATCAGGTCCTGTGCCTGTCTGCTGCTAGCGTGAAGAGGACACTCTCCAATGTCAACACCCGCAAGGCAACAGGTCCAGACAACATCCCTGGTTGTGTGTTGAAGGACTGCGCAGAGGAGCTTAAGGATGTCCTTGCGGATATCTTTAACACTTCTCTGAGACAAGCTGTTGTTCCAACGTGCTTCAAGGCCACCACCATCATACCTGTGCCAAAGAAACCCACTCCGTCCGGCTTTAATGACTATCGTCCAGTGGCACTTACCCCCATAATAATGAAGTGCTTTGAACGACTAGTCATGTCACATATCAAATCCATTCTCCCACCCACTCTGGACCCTTTCCAATTTGCATACCGTGCCAAACGGTCCACGGAGGATGCAATCTGCTCTGCTCTCCACCCAGCCCTCACCCACCTCGACACAAAAGACTCATATGTGAGAATGCTGTTCATAGACTTTAGTTCAGCATTCAACAACATAATCCCACAACAACTCATCTGCAAACTTGACCAGCTGGGGCTCAACACCTCGCTGTGTAACTGGCTGCTGGACTTCCTCAGTGAGAGGCCACAAGCAGTACGTGTGGGCAACAACACCTCGAGCAGCATCACACTGAGCACAGGGGCCCCTCAGGGCTGTGTGCTCAGTCCACTGCTCTTCACCTTGCTGACTCACGACTGCAAAACCACCTACAGCACCAACCACATGGTCAAGTTTGCAGACGACACAACTCTGGTTGGTCTCATCACCAAGGATGATGAGACTCACTACAGGAAGGAGGTCAGTCTTCTGACCACGTGGTGCGGAGACAACAACCTCCTTCTAAACAACAGCAAGACCAAGGAGATTGTTGTTGACTTCCGGAGAGGCCACACTGAACACCCACCACTGACCATCAATGGTGCTGTCATAGAGAGAGTGAGCAGCACCAAATTCCTGGGGGTGGACATCAGTGAAGACCTCTCCTGGACAGCCAACACAACATCCCTGGCAAAGAAAGCACAGAGGCGCCTCTACTTCCTCCGGAAGCTGAGGAAGGCAAGAACCCCCCCACCCATCATGTGCACCTTTTACCGTGGCACCATTGAGAGCATCCTGACCAACTGCATCACTGTGTGGGGCGGAAGCTGCACTGACTACAACAGGAAAGCCCTGCAGCGCATAGTGAACGCAGCTGGACGCATCATCGGTGCCTCACTCCCCCCCCTCCCCTCCCTGCAGGACATATATAACACCCGCCTCACCCGCAAAGTGACCATGATTGTGAGCGACTCCTGCCACCCCTCACACGGTCTCTTCAGCCTCCTGCCCTCTGGGAGGAGATACCGGAGCCTCCGGGCTCGCACCACCAGACTGTCAAACAGCTTCATCCACCAGGCTGTCAGGAAGCTGAACTCTCTCCCCACTCTCCCACTCCTAAAGTAGACTCATATGTCAAATGCTGCTTTATATATTGTTTACATGTTCTTTGTTGTTGTTGTTGTTGTTAGCTGTTTGCACTTTATTACTTTTATTATTTTTATTATTATTATTATTATTACTACAATCACTTTATGTTGGACAAGAGAGAAACGTACTTTCAGATCTTCTGTATGTTTGCACAAATGGAAGAAGTGACAATAAAGCTAACTTTGAACTTTGAACTGGGCGGCCATGTTGGAAAGTTATAGCGTAAAAACGGGAATTCTTGATCATTTTAATTAGTTGTTTCCATTTCGTCAGCTCTGTAAATTAATTATTTTGATAACTTTCAGATAAAGGAGCAGAAGGTTGTCGTGGATGAGCTCTCCAATCTGAAGAAAAACAGGGTGGGTGGAGCCAATTGTACCTCGAATTTACATATTTATTCTTTTTTTAAATATTTTTTAACTGTGGTTATGCCTTGCAAACTATGGATAGGAACTCTCTTAGTTAAACCTTTTTTTCCTGAGTTGTTGGACGCAAATTGTTGAGCAATCTTTTAAATTATTTTCTCTAGAAATTGCATTTTGTGTATTAATGTACATTTTTGTATACATTATCCCCCCCCCAGAAAGTCTACATCCAGCAGAGGAACAGTAACTTATACTTCCGAGCAGACAGAGGTCAGACACTGGGTTCATGTAAAAGTAATTTTTTAATCATTTTTAATAGATAAACTAGCTGCGTTTTGTCTTATCTCACTGAAAAATGTGATCATAATGGGTATTTTCCTTTCTCCAGAGGAACTCGATAACATGAAAAAGGACCTGCAGGATATGTGAGACGGACCTTCACCGCGACAATGTGCGGCATCTTTTGTCTGTTGAGTCTGTCGGCCGCTCGGTGTGCGTGGAGCGAAGCGGTTCATGAGCGTTTGAAGAGAAGGGGGCCCGACTCGAGCCAGGACGTCACAGTCGGAGGCACAGATGCCCACATTCTCCACATGAAGGGTCTTCTTACCCCTCAGCCGGTTCAAGACCACACTGGGAATGTTCTGGTGTGGAACGGGGAGATTTTCGGAGGTCTCCCGGTGATGCCAGAGGAAAATGACACGGCCGTTGTCTCTCAGCGTCTATCATCCTGTGACGGCCCTTCGGAGATTCTGTCCGTCCTGTCCACTTTATGTGGGCCGTGGGCATTTGTTTACCACCAGAAGGCTGGAGACTACCTCTGGTTCGGCAGAGACTTCCTTGGAAGGCGGAGTTTGCTGTGGACATTTGATGCAGAGGTCAACGCCTTGACCCTGACTTCTGTGGCGGCCCGTGAATCTGGACCTACGCAGTCTTCTTGGCAGGAAGTCCCGGCGGTTGGTGTGTACAGGGTCGACCTGAAGGCGGTAGCAGAAGCTGGCTGCGTGACGTTTGAGGTTTATCCCTGGGCTCACGGGGGACGCGATCTTGTCTCGAGGAACAGTCCGGCTGTTTTGGAGTCGGTCCCCAGCGGCTGCACCGCCGTCATGAACCGGTCCGGCCTCGTACTCACCTCGCCCGTGTGCCCTCTCAATATGAAAAAAAAAAAAATGCGCCAGGAGCGCGTTTGCCATTTGGTGCATCCGCTGGAGACGGTGCTCGATGACAGCATTGGCTGCGCCGTGTGGTTCGCAGCAAGAGGGATCGGGTACGTCACGGGGCACGGTGACCCGAGGCCCTTCACGTCGTCGGCAAAGGTACATGAGTCAAAAACTTCTGAGCTCTATTGAACTTTTAAAATATTTTTTAGGGGATTTGATGCAACTGTTCCATGCGCTACTACACTGGTGTCAGTGCTGAAGGATAAAAAGTAAATTTGATATTAATAGGACCGCCCCCTCGTAGTCGACTTAATTAGTCAATTTGGTCGTAGTCGACTTAAAACTTCTTTAGTCGATTAGTCGTTTTTAAAAAAAAAATATGCCAAATGACTTATTTCCAAGAAACGCACGAGCACAACTCTGCTAACCACAAGATCAGTTTTACAGACTAATTGATTAAATCAATTAATTGATTAGTCGACATCGATGCGTCATATCTTAAGTTGAGATATGTTTCCCAATCCTCAAAACGACCACATTGACCGTGTTTACCTTTTTCCACGACCGCAGGTGGTTTTGACAGGAATCGGGGCGGACGAGCAGCTGGCCGGTTACTCCAGACACAGAGTCCGATTTACAGCGTCGGGACACGAGGGGCTGATCCAGGAACTGGAAATGGAGCTGGGCAGGATCCCGTCCAGGAATTTGGGCAGAGATGACCGAGTGATCGGGGACCATGGGAAAGAGGCTAGGTAAGGGTTGTGCACGTTACCAGAGCCAAAACGGGATGTCTTGAAATTGCACATTTAGTTCAGTTTCTCCGGGTACTTTATTCAGACAGTTAACTGATCCTGATTTTAAGTATGAGACAGGCTTCATCTTTTAAGACTTTATCCTTACGGAACAGAGGAAGTGGTGTGTGTGTGTGTGTGTGGCTGTGCAGCAAAAAGTCAGGTTTCAGGAATCAGCGTTTCTCCTCTTGAGGGTAAAAAGGTGTACGCGGCGAGTAAATCACAATCATAACTGCCTTCAGATTTCCCTACTTGGACGAGGACCTGGTGAGCCACTTGAATTCTTTGCCCGTGTGGGAGAAGGCGGACCTGTCGCTTCCTCGCGGCGTCGGGGAGAAGCTCCTCCTGAGGCTCACGGCGAAGCGGCTGGGCCTCGGCCAGTCGGCCGTCCTGCCCAAGAGAGCCATGCAGTTCGGATCCCGCATCGCAAAGATGGAGGCCCGCCATGAAAAGGCCTCTGACAGATGCACAAGACTGCTCACCGAGTAGACAAATCATTGGTTTTAATGCAAATAATGTATATAAAAAAATAAACATATTAATGGAAAATGTTCATTAGAAAATCCCTTGCAGTACAATTCATATTTAAAGGCTTATTTACAGTTACAATTCTTGAAATTGGCCATTTGATTAGTTATCGTTGCATAAATATGGTGTTTTTGTCCAGTTCCCAGTTCCTACACCATGTAAGAGCCAGCGTCTTGAAGTTTCTCTCTGAAGTAGAGGTCACATTCAATATAGGAAGGCAAGTTTCCAACGTCGAAACGCCCAGAAATCTGATGAATGTATACTGGCTCTCTGAAAGTAAAAAAACTAAACAATAAAGTATAATTTATTGAGAAATACACGTGACAAATTGATTTTTAAAGTATTTGTTTTAGCTGAGTACATCATTTTTTACGTGTATAGAAAGTTTTAAAAGAAAAAAAAGAGGACCGGCCGGTCGCCACAAAGCGGAATTACAAATAGATTTGCATAACGATGCTGATCCCGGACTCTTGAGGGTCCGGCAGAAATTACCTTGGAATGAGCCAAGACACAAAGTTCCCCGGGGCGTCTTTCTCATCAATAGGAGCCTCCTATGGAAACAACAAGATGAGTATTAAAAGTAAATAAATAAAAACGATTAACATCGCATGTCGTACTTTTGATTATTAAATGTACCTTCTTTTCCTCAAGAAAGGTATCCAACAGAGGAAGGCTTTTCTTTGAAAACACATAGAAACATTGACACTGAAAAACAAATGCAAGAAGTTATTGTCTCCAAAGTGGTGTAGATGTATACTGTACATGTATATAAAATATAGCTTTCTCCGGAGATTTTACAGAATAACAACGTTTCGATTAACCACAGGGGCCGGTGTGCGAGATTAACTGGTTTTAGAATTAACTGTTTTTTGAATTAAATGTTTTTTTGTTTGCGTGCGGGAGGCAGATGTGTCGTCGGAGCGGCCTCTCAGGACCCAAGTCGACTCACTAGGAAATACACATTTCCATCGCTTATCCTCTCTGTCGCGTTCTTTTTATGGGATGTTGTTAAAGACTAAACACGGATGACTTCGCTGTGAAATGCACCACCTGTTCGGGAGGCTGTGGTTGAGACGCCGAGGACACTTAGCGAGGACCAGAGTGAAGGACAACGTAGGTGGCTCTGTTGATGCCTGTTCAATATACTACTAACTTCAATAAATACTTGACAAAACGCTCTTGTTGTCAGTCTGATATGTATGTCATACTTCGTTATCTGACGTCAAGTCGATTTGAGACCAGTTTCCTCTTCATACAGTGTGTAAATGAAACATGCAGACCGTTGTTTACACCCAGCTCCGCCGCCGCTGTGGGAAACTGATCCGCTCAAATTAACTTGTGACGCAACACTGTGTGCTTTCATACATCGCTTATGTTTTATATTCTACGGACAAACATCTCCATCATCGTAACGATATTCTACCTGTGCAACACGCGCTGGTCCAGATTAAACGATAAGGACACACGATAAGGACCCACATTGAATAACTGCACACAGGAGTTAGCGTAGTAACATTTAAAAAAAAAAAGTTAATCTTTTCTTTCGAAATGTTTTACTTTTATTATGATTTTTAATCCACTTTTTAAAAAAATGTTTTAATACTCTGTTAATCTTGCACATGTTGAAACATGTCAAACCTGGAACGTCGGTATCAAAAAGTCAAAAGTTAAAAATTGCTGGTGAGCCCAGAGCCACAGCTGTCATCTCAGTAGAGATATTTCCAGATATCTCTTATTTCTTCGAAATTGTACCACATGGATTTGATCAAAATGTTAAATTCATATCAAGCCATTTTTCTCCTGATAGGATTAGTTGTTGCTGACCTCTTTCAGGGGATGCCGGGTCACAAAACGCTTCAATGTGTCGTCCCCGAGTGCAGGGACAAGATATGTTGTGTCCTTTTTTAATTTGATTTGGAGGACTTCAATTGCAGTTCTGTCCCCAAGTAATAGTTACAGAGACTGCTTTCTGCTCTCTGGCCACACGGGGGCAGGGTTGAGCCGGTAACGCTCGATAGATGAGGACTAATTGGTTAAGTTTGTGCAACTTGGTTGAAAAGGTGCGCTCACCTTTTTACTCATGCAGCGAAACGCCGTCGGCGAGGAAAACATCGCCGGTGCGCTTTTCTTTCTCCAAATAAGAGCAAAAGAAACAAATATTCTGTGCATGTAAACGTATGTATTGTTACATCATGTTTGGGAATAAAGGAACAGTTTGACATTGTGACATCCCGACTTTCTTATGTTACGTTACATAACGATAGTAAAGTCAACGCTGATGTTCCGTTTAACTGCCCCGTTTGCTGCCGCTTCTCGGAGCGCGGAAACGTGCCTCCAATTGACAATTGCGTATGTTCTCTGCTCCCGTCGACACCCGGACCTAGTTGTTCCTGTTCTCCTTCTCTGCAATAAACTACTGGTCTAAGAACTGTCGCTGCATTTGGGTCCCTGAACTCACCACACCATAACCATGTGGGTACAACCCCAACAAGTGCATTAGAGATCTCTGGGGGTCGCTTACATTTAAACATATTTTAATAAATGGCTGCTATTACATTTGGTTCAACATTGTCGGAGCTACGCTAACGAGTTAGCTGTCAAATGACAACATTGATGCCACTCTCATAATTGATTTGTTGAATATGAAGCTAGCTGCTTAGCTTCATTTAAGAGGAAACAGCTGGCCGCTGAATGCACAGTATGAATGTATTCAGTGGATACCTCCATCTTTAATTATAAACTGTACACACAGAATTTACTCTAAACCCTCATTTGCATATTCCGTAACGGGTCACCTTAGACCAACAATTAAGAAACGGTCACCTTAGACCAGGCATGTCCAAAGTCCGGCCCGCGGTCAGATTTCATACGGCCCGCAGATTCGGTCTTATAATGTGTTAGTTATGGCTCGCTAGCTCTGTCAGAATAAATAAATACAAATGTAAACATGTAATTCCTCATTTCACCACACGGTGGCAGCACCGTTCTCAATGGGCGTTCACACCAAACGCGTCGCCGGCAGAGCATCTCAACGCTGATTGGCCGGCCAGTTGAGAAACTCGCCGGCCAATCAGCGTTGAGATGCTCCGCCAGTTTGTGCTGCTGCTCTCGTAGCGCTGGAAGCGGAGTCGGTGAAATTCCCCGAGCTGTGTGAGCCTACGGGTGATGTTATGAACCCAGACACCAGGGCGTTAGATGTTCCGACGTTTATGGGATGTCCACAACAAGTGGATACCTCCATGTTCATTTATAAACTGTACACACAGAATTTACTCTAAACCCTCATTTGCATCATTCGGAACACTGTGACGTCACAGACTGTGACTTCATAGAACCCGTCATAAAAGGCACAATAGAACGCTCGGTGCCAGCTCCCATATATAAACTCCAGCCTTCCAGCAACAAACACTATTTTTGTTAGAAAAGTCTTCATCAGTCTTCAGGTGTAATGGGGAAAGTATTAGGAAAACACTTCTACGCTGAGGAGGACATCGTCCCTGGAGGAAGGAATAGAGAAGAATCACAAGATGGGGAAAGCCCACAGAGCAGGCACCTGGACCCCAACCCCTGTGAAGATGAGTTGCCGTCCAGCTCCGTCCCTGGGCAAAAAAAGAGGAAAAGAATAGAAGATGGGGAAAGCGTACAGAGGGAGAAAAGCAGGAGACTGGACCTCATCCTGGACCCCATCCCCCGTGAAGATGAGTTGCCGTCCAGCTCCGTCCCTGGGCAAAAAAAGAGGAAAAGAATAGAAGATGGGGAAAGCGTACAGAGGGAGAAAAACAGGAGACTGGACCCCATCTCCTGTGAGGATGAGTTGCCGTCGACCTCAGAGGACACTGGTAAGCTATATCCCCATATTTTAACTATTATTCTGCTATAAATGGTTTAAGAGACATCGAATGATCGTCTTGTGTTTTTGTCCTCGTTCGTGTTGTGAACGTCAGTAAATTCATGTTGTGATGTTTTTTCTCTCATCTCTAGAAAGCAGAAACCCACCCGAGGCGGCTCAGAGCGAGAGAAGCGCCGATGATGGACCGGTTCTAGACTCGTCAGCCATGTTTAAGGCCAAGTACCGGCAGCAGAAGAAACTTGGCGAAGGAGGATGTGGATGCGTGTATGCTGGCTATCGTAGAGAGGATAATCTTCCTGTAAGTTTTTCACATGTTCTTTCACACACATACAGACACACACAGAGTACGGTCAGGAAGTGTAACCAAAAAGTCTTGTTTGTATCTCCCTTAGGTCGCTATTAAGCATATTACCATAGACGAAAATCTCCTCCTTCACGAAGACACTGATGGGCTCCATATCCCCATGGAGGTCGCTGTGCTAAGGAAACTAGAGGCCGAATCAGAGCGGCATTCAGCACACGTTGACCTGCTGGACTGGTACATTGTGGACGAGGAGCTGATCCTGGTGCTGGAGAGACCGATGCCGGCCGTAGACCTCTCCAACTACATTGAATCCAAAGGAGGCCACTTGAAAGAAAAGGAAGCTTAAGGTAAGCTGCTGTAGTCATCTCAGAGTCTCAGCCATGAAAACATGTCCAAGCATCCTCTCTGATCCCTCAACTCTCTCTTTTTTGTCTTTCAGGTTATAATTAAGCAGTTGGTGAGTGTAGCCATTGACCTGCAGGAGAAACACATTTTCCACCGGGACATCAAGCCGGAAAATCTCCTTATTGAGACCTGCATGAAGGCGCCGCGAGTTCGCGTCATCGACTTCGGTCTGAGCTGCTTCGCCGAAGAAGACGACGCCTTTGACACCTTTTATGGTAAGAAGTCCAATTTTACTCCTGCTCTTTATTAACTTTACCCATCGGGGACTTTTACATTGAAACAAAGCTCTTCCTCCTCCTCAATGTCTTTTTATTATGTCTGTATATTTTAGGTACTCACATCCCCCCAGAGTGGTCCAGTCGGGAGGAGTACAAAGCGGGACCCTCGACAGTATACCAGATCGGAATGGTCCTGTTCTTCATGCGACACAAGGCGGCATCTACACCGGAGATGACCTTTCAGGAGCTGAATGAGACCAGTTGGCTTTCCAAAGGTAAGAAAAACATAAACACAAAAATCTGTTCATTTGAGTTCACGTTGCGATGGATCACATGACCTCACCCATTCTTCTCCTTTCTCTACAGATGGCAAAGATTTCTTTGAGGCGTCCTTATGTGCGGACCCGGATATTCGTTTCACTCTGTACCAGCTGAAGCATCACCCGTGGCTGAGATAGCATCACACACACAAACACACACACACACGTCTTCATTTATTTATTCCTCATACGTCTGCCAATCAATTTTTACCCGCTGTCATCGTAACACCAGCCGCGCAGATCAGCTGGTCCACTCTATTCAATAAGCACAAGGAAACAATGATATGGTTAGCCTATCATCTTGCTGCTGTCTTATTTAAATATGACTGTCTCTCTACCGTCAGTTCATTCATGTTGCTTTTACGCACAATTCAAGGTGAAGACAATAATCAGAACGTCGCATCCGGATCTTCTCCTCGATATAATATAAATATGGCCAGGAGCCGAGGCGCTGCCCAAACCGTGAGATTGTTCAATCTCTTGCATTTCCCTGTTGGACAGGAGAAACATTACCGTACATCCCATAATGTCGGCGGGCCTCAAATAATCTCTACTATAAAGGGCCGGACCCGTCATTTCAAGTCAAGATGACTAAAAATATCTGATCAATACACGATTCAGCTAATTATTATAAAATATGGGCAGACTGCGGCCAGGAGCCGACTTGAGTTTCCTGAAGCACGATGACGGCAACAGACCAGCATCGATGTTTCTTAATGCTCATTTATTGCTCAGCTCTTTCAGGCTGTTTGTGTGCAGCAGAAAGCGTGACGGCGCTCTTTAACCTGCCGTGTTCTGCTGCAGGAGCGCGCACACGCAGCCCCGAGGGTACGAAGCGTTACAGCGGTCTTTACTATAATTTATAATTCATAATACTCGGCGGGCCGGATCAAAACGTCATCCGTCATTTCCAGTCAAGATGACTCAAAAGATCTGATCAATATACAATGCAGCCAATCACGTATTCAGCTAATTATAATATGAATATAGGCAGACTGCGGCCAGGAGCCGAGGCGCTGCCCAAACCGTAAGATTGTTCAATATCTGGCATTTCCCTGTTGGACAGGAGAAACATTACCGTACATCCCATAATAGCAGCGGGCCTCAAATAATCTCTACTATAAAGGGCCGGTCCCGTCATTTCAAGTCAAGATGACTCAAAAGATCTGAACAACATACCTTTTAAGCTTTTAGAACTACGGTCTTTTGATTTGACCAAAATTATAAACTGATCTGATTAAGAACATAGATTGCGGCAAAAAAACTCGTACGGTAATAATAATAATAAACGTTTTAAGAACAATAGGTTCTCAATACCACAAATACGATACTGGTATATTTATCTATAGTAGTAATAAATAAAACATCTGTATGGTTCCCTTTTTACCATTTTGTTCATGCCCAGCCTTTTGAACACTTAACAAATGGCATTAATATTAGTAATAATACAGCAAGATAATAATGAAAACGGTCTCCCCTTGCAGTCAATGCGTGCAGACAGCATGACATGGAGTCGTTTGATGGAACCTTTAAGCTTTTATAACTACGATCTTTTGATTTGACCAAAATTATAAACTGATCTGATTAAGAACATAGATTGCGGCAAAAAAACTTGTACGGTAATAATAATAACAAACGTTTTAAGAACAATAGGTTCTCAATACCACAAATACGATACTGGTATATTTATCTATAATAGTAATACATAAAACATCTGTATGGTTCCCTTTTTACCATTTTGCTTTGATTGCGCGCTATTTTAATTAAGCATCGATACAAAAAATATGCAAAATCGTATTGTTTTTAACGTACGGGTACCGCGGTACCATTTTAGTATCGATGCACCGTGCAAAACATTGCAGCAGCAGATGTTGCAGGCCGACATCCAAGCTGACCCTAACAATGAAGACGCTGTTGACATCTCAACACTGATTGACCAATCACGTATTCAGCTAATTATAATATAAATATGGCAGACTGCGGCCAGGAGCCGAGGCGCTGCCCAAACCGTAAGATTGTTCAATCTCTGGCATTTCCCTGTTGGACAGGAGAAACATTACCATAAATCCCATAATGTCGTCGGGCCTCAAATAATCTCTACTATAAAGGGCCGGACCATCAGAGCAGTTTCTCAAGCAGCTGAAAGAGGCAGCCAGTGGATCTGGATCAAACGGAAGGACCCTTGCTGGGCTATAACTTCATGACCCCCCCACCCCCACAGGGGAACCCAATTCAGATCCCTCCAACTTGAGGAGGGCATATGAGGTATGCGGTCAGCTGTAGGGCTGGCTCAGGGAAGTGGACGCCCCTGCCTTGCATAGTCCCGTGGGAAATCTTAATTGGGCATGGGACACAAGCTAAGGCTTGATCACCCTTTAGCTGGCCACCTTTGTTGAGGGTGTTTAGTGATTAAAGGCCGAAACACCCACTAAGGCACTATTCGAAGGCACACTACTGAGGATGTGTCCCAAAATTGACATCTTAACCCAGTTTAAGAAATAAACCTCCCATGCCACTCTGTCAACATCACGGCAAAGCTCATGTGAGTGCATACCATCTATTGGCACAATGGACAGTTTTAACATCTCGTCCCGTGTTTTACGATTCTAAGCTTTTATAACTACGGTCTTTTGATTTGACCAAAATTATAAACTGATCTGATTTAAGAACATAGATTGCGGCAAAAACTCGTACGGTAATAATAATAATAAACGTTTTAAGAACAATAGGTTCTCAATACCACAAATACAATACTGGTATATTTATCTATAGTAGTAATAAATAAAACATCTGTATGGTTCCCTTTTTACCATTTTGTTCATGCCCAGCCTTTTGAACACTTAACAATTGGCATTAATATTAGTAATAATACAGCAAGATAATAATGAAAACGGTCTCCCCTTGCAGTCAATGCATGCAGACAGCATGACATGGAGTCGTTTGATGGAACCTTTAAGCTTTTATAAACGTCTTTTGATTTGACCAAAATTATAAACTGATCTGATTAAGAACATAGATTGCGGTAAAAAACTTGTATGGTAATAATAATAATAATAAACGTTTTAAGAACAATCGGTCCTCAATACCACAAATATTATACTGGTATATTTATCTATAATAGTAATACATAATATTCCTCCTCACTGTCTTTTTATTATGTCTGTATATTTTAGGTACCCACGTCCCCCCAGAGTTGCCTGCATGTGGACCCGGATCAGCGTTTCACCCTGGAGCAACTGAGGAATCACCCGTGGCTGAGATAGTATCACACCACACACACACACACGTCTTAATTTACATTTAAACATAAACTACCCTATAGATAGATAGCTGTTTTAATTTGAATCACATTATATTATTTATGTTCTAACAATTGTCTTATTTTTCAGATCCAGGCACAGGCCCATCCGTCTGAGAAGAGGGGATCTCTCTTTGAATTGCCTCTTCCGAGATTTCTTCCCATTTTGGGGAGTTTTTTTCTCGTTTTCTTAGAGAGCTCGGGATGGGTCAGGAGCTGCTGCTGCTGCTGCTTTGAAAATAATAAAATTTTATTAAAAAAATTAATCTTTTCTTTCATTTTTTACTTTAATATGATTTTTAATCCTGTTGTCAATAAACCTGGAATTTCGGTGTCAAAAAGTCAAAAATTGCTGGTGAGCCCAGAGCCACAGCTAATCTCAGATATTTCCAGATATTTCTTATTTCTTAGAAATTGTACAGCATGGACTTTATCAAAATGTTAAATTCATATCAAGCCATTTTTCTGCTGACAGGATAAGTTGTTGCTGCATAAAATAACAAAAGAAACGGTCACATTAGACCAAGAATTAAGAAACGGGTCCTTGGACCAAGAATTAAGAAACGGTCACGTTAGACCAGAAAATAACCGGGAATTAGGAAAAGGTCACGTTAGACCAGGTGGTACGAAGGCCTAACATACACCATGTATCCGATGTTGGTCTTCGTCACCACCGTCGTTTGTTGCGGGAGTAGCAGGAGCTTCCATTTCTGCTTCCATCATGAAATCAGTCATCTACTCATGTAGCTAGTCGCTAGCTAAGTTAGCATCCTGGGCATCACTGGGCATCAAAAATAAAGGCGGCTTTGAGAGCACTGACTTGATTAACCAATGATTTAACTTCAAGCTAGCACCACTGATTCAACCTGCTCACTTGGAGTCTGAGTTCCACCACAGTCCTCGACGTTGGTCTCATGGTTCATTTTTTTATAAAGATATATTTGATTTTGTGGCGAGTAACGAAGGTTTCAGGGGAAATGTATTAGAGTAAAAGTATCAGTTTTCTTTGCAAAATGTAGTAACGTAACTTCGTTACTGTACACAACTGGAATAAAGACTGGAAATAAGAAACATTCACATTAGACCAGGAAATATGAAACGGTCACGTTAGACCAGGAAATAAGAATCGGTCACGTTAGACCAGGAAATAAGAAACAGTCACATTTGTTACCGAAAAGACACAACAATAGCATGTGTCAAATAAAACAAATAATGCAGTTAAGTTATTATAAGTATCATAACCTCAGCGAAACGTTTACATTTGACCTCATCTGTTTTCCAGCTTCTCAACCCAAATTTCATCCAGGAAGGTAAGAGACACACAAGGTCATCAAATACGCAAGTTTTAGATTATTCAGACAATGCAGTTTTTTTTTAAAAATGCTGGTGTGGCACCCTGGACATGTTAAGGGATAACATTGTTGTCAGAATTGTTGTTTTATATTGTGTTAGTACCTTGTCCATGCCATCCTTATTTTATGGTTATTATAATTTAAAACGCTTTGTGTTCCAATTTAGAACTAACCTGTTTCACCCAACGCAGCTGCAGGGCGATGCTCATGTTCGCCAACAGGTGGCAGTAGCGGGTTTTAGCATGATTGGTGCGGTAATTCTTGTCTAAAAGCAAGCAAGTTAGACTAGCGGCACACAGACAGTTAACTTGTGACGCAGTTGTTAATAGACTGTCTAGGTGTGTTCACAGGTGAGAGAAGTACACACGCGCCATATGGATTCATGTTTCGCTTGCTTTTGCAGTGCTATGTTGTGATAGTTATTAGCTAAGTGTTTAGGACTGAAAGAGAAGACGGCTAACTAAGGCTAGCGCAATTAGCTAAATGATGCTAATCGCGAGCTAGCGTTTTAGCGCCATTGTAGCATCAGTAACCTGGCCTGAGAATTGCATTGTCCCATGTAATATTCCATACATGTTGTGTCCAGTGACAGATGTAAACAGTTGTGTGTGTGTGTGTGTGAGCATGTATAGTTTCAGGTTGTCTGTTCACAATTAATGTAATTCTTGTCAAAAAGCAAGCAAGTTAGACCAGCGGCACACAGACAGTTAAGTTGTGACGCAGTTGTTAATAGACTGTCTTGGTGTGTTCACAGGCAATAAAAGCATCTGAAATACTGAATAGCAACTGTCATCCTTCCGTGTGTAACACTGTAATACCCATTTTGGCCACAAGAGGCTGACGTGAACCATTCCAGGCGAAATATTCAGACGAGTGAGTTTCAGTTACACGTTTTGCTCAAACCCAATACATGTACCTTGTGTTTTGAGTGTATGGAGAAGATTAAAACTCACCTGGATGAAAACATGAATGATTTTTTTTTAGGATGATATGAGTATGACAACAACAAACAAACAAACAAAGATATTCTGCCTCGCCTGCAGTGGCTCCAGAGTTCCTCGTCGCTCTGTCGGACGTGGTGTGTGCGTTCGGGGAGACCGTGGTCCTCTGCTGTAAAGTGTGTGGACGACCCAAACCCTCCGTCACCCTGAAGGGCCCCGACCAGAACCCCGTGACCAGCAACAACCGCTTCACCATCGACATCAGGTAACGGCAACGCCCACGTGGGTGAAGCCTCCTTCACATCGCCTTCTTCCACTTCCTACTCATTTTTCCTCCTCCTCCTCCTCTCCAGGGACACAGGCGACATCTTGTTGAAGATCTGCAATCTGATGCCTCAGGACACCGGCATCTACACCTGCGTAGCCGTTAACGACCACGGCTCCGCCTCCTCCTCCGCCTCCATTAAAGTTCAAGGTGACGGTCACGGATTAAAAGGAGCATTTCACCTTAGTCAGCGCTGGATTAGTTTTTCTCAGATGGGTATATATTTATATATATATTTATATAAATATATATATATAAATTTATATAAATACATATTTATATATATATATATATATATATAAATACATATTTATATATATATATTTTATTCATATATATATATATATATATATATATATATATATATATATATTTCATGACTTGTGGGGACATAAATCGGTTAACATTGTGGGGACTGGCCTTCCTCACGGGGACAGATAAAGTAAATAATTACATTTTAGGGTCAACACTTAGTTTAACGTCTCCTGAACATGAATTTAAGTCAATGTAGTGTGTGTGTGTGTGTGTGTGTGTGAGAGAGAGAGAGAGAGAGAGTGATCGCCCCCCCCCCCTCTCATCTCCTGCAGGTATCCCAGCATCCCCTGGGAGGCCGGTGGCCCAGGAGGGCAGCAGCACGGCGGTGATGATCCACTGGTCGCCTCCGGCTTCATCCGCTCACTGTGCCGTCAGCAGCTACACTGTGGAGTACCGACAGGAAGGTGTGTGTGTGTGTGGGGGGGAATTATTATTATTTATTTGGATCAATATGCAAAGAGGTTAAAAGTGTATTATGTAAATGTATACAACATTAAAATGTCTGTTTATGTTCTAACCCAGAGAAATACGTAATTTTTAATCGGATCCCTTCACTGCACGCGTCACGAATCAACTTATGATCCAGTTTTAAGCCAAATTGTTAGAATATGCCCCTCCTGTATGAGGAACTCTAAAGGACCACAACTCCCATGATGCCGCGCTGCTTCACCGCGTCTTTTCCTCCTCTCTCGCCCTCAGACTCGCTGCTCTGGCAATTTATGTCCCCACAAGTCATGAAAACACATGTGTGGAGAACATGGTTAGCTAAACAGCTAATCTTAATAATACAAACTATTTATAGATCAAAGCCGCTCACAGTAAAGACATATCCACAGTTTATTAGACTAAACTAAAAGTCGAATTGCCCGCTAACCCCTAGAGACTGTTATATATTGTTATATATAAATATTTATATATAACAATATATATTTATATAAATTTATATAAATATATATCTAACAATATATATATATATATATATTTATATATATAAATAAATATATATATATATATATATATATGTCAATATATATATATATGTCAATATATATATATATATATATATATATATATATATATTGTGTGGGACAGAACAAATGACATCCTATTGAAGAGAAAAAGCTCATGCCGTGTTGAAAATAAAAAGTGTTCACTCTTTAAAGCGTCCTCTCTCTCCCCGTCCAGACTCTGGGTACGATGGAACTGGGATCCAGTGGAAAGAGAACTTTGAGTCCACCTTCTCCGAGATCTGTGAGATTGGAAGGTAAACTGGTCGCAAACTACTGAGTTATTCATAGTTTTTTCTTTTAATTCAGCTTCTCTTGACTTTAATTGTGTCAACAGGGGGCGGTTTTCAGTGGTGAGAAAATGTCTCAACAAGTCTACAAAGAAAGAGGTATGGCACCCCCTGAAATAATGTAAAGTGTGTTTCAGTGTAAATAAAGTTATTACATTGTTACAATTAAATGTGTCTTTGATGTATCATAAGTTTAAATTTAGACTGCAGTTTGGTCTATTTTGGGGTTTCCAGATGCACGTAGATTATTTAAATTCCAGTGTATTTCATTATTGCACTATTAAGTGTTGATTTTCAGGTGCGTCGAGACCATTTAAAGGTACAGTGCCCGTGACGTAACCACCTGAACACTCTTCTTCTGTTCAGGTTGCGGTGAAGTTTGTGAGTAAGAAGATGCAGAAGAAGGAGCAGGTGGCTCATGAGGCGGACGTCCTCCAACACGTACAGCATCACCAGCTGGTGGCGCTGTTGGACACCTACGAGTCTCCCACCTCTCTAATGCTGATCCTGGAGCAGTACGTCTTGACTAAATTGTTGTTGAGCCTCTTTTTGTTGTTGTTTACTGTCCCTTTGTAATGCTTACGCATCTCTTTGTGGTCATTTTGTGTCACTTTCTAACTGTTTACTTTTGTTGTTGTTGGTATTTTGCATCTATTCGTAGTTGCTTTATGTCTTATAGTCATTTTGTGTCTCTTCTCACCTGTTTGGCATCTTTTTCCAATTGTTTCGGTCTCTTTAGTCGTTTTATGTTTTTTTTTATGCTAACTTTGAGTCTCTTTGTGGTTGTTTTTTGGTTATTTTGGCCCTATTCAAAGTTTATGTGTTTGTCTTTTGCAGCCGTTTTGTTCCCTTTGCTGCACCGCTTACTTTAGATGACATTATTAAAGCTTTATCTACATGTTACTCAATGTGTGTTTGTGTGTCAGGCTGGAGGATGGTCGTTTACTCGATTACCTCGTCGCCCACGATGAGCTGATGGAGGAGAAGGTGGCGTTCTTCATCAGAGAGACACTCGAGGCCCTGCAGCACCTTCATACCTGCAGAGTGGTTCACCTGGATCTGAAGGTGAGAAGTGTGTGTGTGTGTGTGTGTGTGACTTGACCTGAGATCAATGAGTTTTTTGTTGCTGTTTTTTTATGCCTTTTGAAATGACTCTGAATCCGTGCGTCTGCGCTGCAGCCTGAGAACATCATGGTGGACCTCCACTCTCCCACCCCGGGCATCAAGCTCATCGACCTCGGCGACGCCGTGCAGCTGTCCGCCCACCGCCGGTACGTCCACCTCCTGCTCGGGAACCCGGAGTTCGCCGCGCCCGAGCTCATCCGCGGGACGCCGGTCTCCGTCGCCACGGACGTGTGGAGCGTCGGCGTGCTGGCCTACGTGGCGCTCAGCGGCGTGTCCCCGTTCCTGGACGAGTCGCCGGAGGAGACCTGCGTCAACATCTGCCGCCTGGACTTCTGCTTCCCGGACGAGTACTTCCGCGACGTGAGCCAGGCGGCGAGGGACTTCGTGTCCTCGGCGCTGCAGCAGGATCCCAGGAAGAGGCCGAGCGCTACTTCCTGCCTGCAGCACCCGTGGGTGGGCCGCGGGGGTGCGCACGGCGGGGAGTACTCCAAGACGCCGCTGGACACGACGCGATTGGCCACATTTATTGACCGACGGAGACAGCTGCATGACGTGCGGCCCGTCACTAACATCAAAGGGCTGGTGAGCAGCAGCTTGGGCAACACGCTGTGACGGACAGGAGCTCCGAGTGTCACCCACAACAACACTGCTGTGTATTATAAGCATTTAATGATCTTTAGTATTTATTAATGTGTGAGTGGGGAAGGGATCTACGTCTTCATAAAGGACCACGAGGCCACTCTGTCGACCACTAAACTTAAAAGCAGAAGAAATAATTAAAATTCATGATTGTTTGATATTTAATTGCAGACTAACACATTCATTTGATCTTTTGTTCCCCCGGTAACAACCATTAGACGTGAAGCAGGGCCCCATAAGCAGCCTAGAACCCCCATGAGAACCCAAAGAACCTCAAAGTTGAGGAAATTAGCATTTAGAAAAACACACTGTGAGCGGGCTTAATGTCAACATATTAGTTTATATTTGTAATGTTTATTTTTTCAGGGACAGATGTTATATTGGAGGCAGGAGACCATTGTGTTAAAGGGGGGGTAGTTTAATTCGGCCTGTTGCTCAGGGGCTCTGGGGCAACTGTCCCACGCTCTGCTAACATGTTGTAGCCAACGCGTCTGAACATATTTTAAAAAAAAAGCTTTTCGTGACACTTTGAGCCCACAGGAGTACAAAAATGGTAAAATCGCTAAAAGCAAAACCGCCAACGATGTCTTCGATCTGATTTTGTGTCACGAGAAACTCCCACGGAGGATTTAAAGCTGCAGTGTGCAGGTCATGGCGCCATCTAGAGGCGAGGTCGCAGATTGTAACCAACTGAAAGCGGGCGTGTCGGAGAACTACCGTGGCATGCTAAAGTTTGGTTTGGCCTTTCTGGGCTTCCGTAGGAAAAAACACAGCGGACTTAGTGGTCTTTTATGCAGATATATATATTTTTAAAAAAAGGCTTTTTCTCTGGTAACAAATGCATAACAATTGGTAGTTTCAGGTGATTATACACAAGAGTAAACATACTTATATCTATATTCTATTTCTGCAAACGGATAAACATAAATGCAACAAAATGTTCCTTTTTAATGAGTCTAAACTGGTTGAAAAGGAATCTGATGGAGTTGGTAAATGGCGGCTTAGTTGGGGTTCTTTTCCTGAGGTCGATGTTTCGCTAAAGATCGCTTTGACTTTTTTTTTTTTTTGTTGAGAAAACTTCACGAATGAAATCCGGGTGCAACGAGCAGGTTTTCCCCTCGATGGCGTGGATGTTACTCGTATCGATGCTCATGAATGTTCTTACGGTCCACATCTCCGCTAACGTTCATTCTACGTTCTCCTCGTTTGTCCAAGTCTCTCGTGGGAAATCCTCTCAACAAAAGTAATTATTTAATAAAGATTTAAGCATAACGGAACCCCCCCTCCCCCCCGCATGTTAACAACAGTGGCTGATTTTAAACCACCAACACTGGAAAGCTCCTTGGAAAAGACTGGTACGCAACAGCGTCGAACCTCGCTGCGATATACGTTTTTTAAAATGTATTTATTATCATATGTTTATTTATTTCAGGACTTGTGTTGGGTTTGAAATGTTCGCCGTTTGCCCCGGAGCGACCCGGCCTACCCGCTGAAGTCGCTAAACAGCTGCTGGACTGTGCAGCGGCGGAGTTTACGCCGTGAATAGTGTTGTGAGTTTACATCCAAGTCACCGACGGATAGAAAGCTGAACTGTTGCCGTCATGAACCACAACGAACTGCAGTTGAGTGGGAAAAGACACAAAGAAATCACGGATTAACCTCGGAGAGCAAGACGATGGACTACACGGGAACACTACAATTTGATTGTTTCACTGTTTACAAAAAACATCAACTAAAAAAAGGTTAGGTAGTTTACAAAAATATGTAGAATAATCAGGGAATAGGGTTAGAAATCAGGTGAGAAATCTTGTTTTCTTGAACCCGAACCTGTTGAGAATTCTCCGTTTTCCGTTTGTACATCATGGTGTACACATATATATATATATATATATATATATATATATATATTTCATGACTTGTGGGGACATAAATCGGTTAACATTGTGGGGACTGGCCTTCCTCACGGGGACAGATAAAGTAAATAATTACATTTTAGGGTCAACACTTAGTTTAACGTCTCCTGAACATGAATTTAAGTCAATGTAGTGTGTGTGTGTGTGTGAGAGAGAGAGAGAGAGAGTGATCGCCCCCCCCCCCCTCTCATCTCCTGCAGGTATCCCAGCATCCCCTGGGAGGCCGGTGGCCCAGGAGGGCAGCAGCACGGCGGTGATGATCCACTGGTCGCCTCCGGCTTCATCCGCTCACTGTGCCGTCAGCAGCTACACTGTGGAGTACCGACAGGAAGGTGTGTGTGTGTGTGGGGGGGAATTATTATTATTTATTTGGATCAATATGCAAAGAGGTTAAAAGTGTATTATGTAAATGTATACAACATTAAAATGTCTGTTTATGTTCTAACCCAGAGAAATACGTAATTTTTAATCGGATCCCTTCACTGCACGCGTCACGAATCAACTTATGATCCAGTTTTAAGCCAAATTGTTAGAATATGCCCCTCCTGTACAAGCAACTCTAAAGGACCACAACTCCCATGATGCCGCGCTGCTTCACCGCGTCTTTTCCTCCTCTCTCGCCCTCAGACTCGCTGCTCTGGCAATTTATGTCCCCACAAGTCATGAAAACACATGTGTGGAGAACATGGTTAGCTAAACAGCTAATCTTAATAATACAAACTATTTATAGATCAAAGCCGCTCACAGTAAAGACATATCCACAGTTTATTAGACTAAACTAAAAGTCGAATTGCCCGCTAACCCCTAGAGACTGTTATATATTGTTATATATAAATATTTATATATAACAATATATATTTATATGAATTTATATAAATATATATCTAACAATATATATTTATATATATATAAATAAATATATATATGCGTGATTCAGAGTAGATTCTCTTAGAAGGAACACACTCACTGCCTTCAGTTCATGACAACAAAGGTGCTTTAAAACAAATCATAACTTTCTAACAATCGAAGGTAATCCTGAATTCCTGAAGTGAGCAAATGGACGTGAACGAGGCCCAAAAAGCAGAATTCGGTTGCAGTTCTAAGGTCCCGAAACGGGAAACAGGTCCGGGTCTCTGCTGGTTTCATTTATCTTTCAAAGAGCCGGATTCCTTTCAGGATTTCATCCTTTTCGTTGACATTTCAAATGACAAAGTCAAATCTGCATTCTAGCATTTTAGCATTAGCACTCTTCTTCCTGAGGTACAAAAATACTCTATATTTCAACAAATCACCTGAATACTTCAGCTTTTCAGAGGTCTGTACAAAAGTCTTGTTAAAAGTTGTTAATAGTTTCCCGTAAAGACGACCGTTTTTTTCTAAAATTCCCGTCTGCCCATCTGAAATTAAACTGGTCAAATATAATTATATTGAAATACAAAACGTTGCGTAGCTCAGCTGAGACGTTTTCTACCAAGATGGTACCATCTTAAAAATGTCGGGTAACAAATATATTAGCAACAAAACATACAAAGGAACTAACGGCTAACGTTTAAAAACGAGGACCGCAGGCCGGATTAAAACATATGGAGAGAGTCGTCTCCCTCCTCCTGAGAGTCAGAGCTCACCCGGGTTGCCAGGTTGAGCACTCAACTTAAAGTGGAGATTTGAAGTAAACAGAAAAGATGGTTTCTATAAGATAAGATGGATAGATAGCTGGGATGGGCATGAGTAACGTTACCCGGGTACTCAATGTGGGCGTAAACATTCTGGCCTTAGCATTGATGTCAAAGAAGCTAGTATTTCAACTTTTCCTTGTCATGGTCATTGTATGATTTAACACAGTAATATGTTGCATATTGTTCCTTTTTATAGTACCAAGACCAGGTAAGAGAAGGGGCGTAACCCTGGTAACGAGGGGTGTTAAAGGACACCAGGAAGTAAATGTCAAGGCAGGTGTTGGAAAGAGAAATAAACGGCCACAGGTGACGGCCAAGGGGAATAGAAGACTCCTCATTTCCTACATAATTATTACTCTGAATCTATAAGAAATAATGGACATTGTATCAAATGAAGTATAAAGTTGCAGAAAATTAAAACACTTGACTAAAGTAGCAGAAACACACAAGTATTATTGCGGTCAGGTGACCCTGCTGTCTTATTAAACCCTCTAATCACACCTTTTACATTCTAGACACTCCGATCTTCTGGCTGAAACAATCCCACAATGCATCTGCCATGGCCTGGCGAGCCGCGTAGCACCGTGGCAGCCCCCCCCCCCTCCATAGAGAAACGTTATGCTTCTGTGTAGGCTGCCTCTTCTTACTCCATAGACCTGCTGGTTTGTTACTCTTTGCTAATAAAGAACCTGCTTGTTTGTAGTTTCCTGTCTCATTGTAAAAGGTGTGTGTGTGTGTGCATATGTGTCCACTGGGTGGCGCCATAGCACGATAGAAATGTCAACAGTATACTGGGTGGATGCACTGGCGTCATAATTCTTTACTGGTTGAAGACCTCCAAGATGGCTGCCTCGGTGCGTCTCGTGTTGTTTTTGTCTAAAATTCCAGTTTTCTGCTGTGGAGCTCTTCCACCAGAGATGATGCTCATGAACGTCAGGCTAACGACGCTGCTGAACTACTGCACTGCAAAAAAGGAATTTCAAGAAAGTAAAAAAAGCCTTGTATCAAGAAAATAAGTCTTATTTTTTGCCCAAAAAGAATATTAATCTTGTCAAGCATGTTTTGATTAGAAACATTATCTCATTTTAAGAAAGTATGCCTTACTTTTTCTTGATAAGATATACCAGCTAATTTTGAGCTAGAATGAACCAGAAACAGACTATAACAATGTTTTACAATAAAACCCAGTGCAGTGACAAGATTATTTGCCTTATTTTAAGAATAAGACCATTTGCACAACTTCTCAATTTAAGAATTCCATGAAACAAGGACAATTCAAGTTTTTTTAAAATTACTATTATTATTTCCATTGCAGGGCAGAACCTGCTGCTTCATATCCAACATATTAAGATGACAGCAGACTTGTCTATACAACACACAACATAATACAAATAACCATGCTGAATGAAAACTGCATGGCCCATAAACAAAACAAAATGAAAAAATGGCCCAATTGCATCCTGAATCACAAAAGAACATGCAGTATCCTGCAGCATCGGCATCTGACTGCTAACTGATTGTTCATCTGAAGAAGAAAGAATCATGAAACAACAACATTTGACGGTCAAGAAGCACAGTTTGTGGCACATAATGTTAACACATTAAACAGTGCGCCTTTTACAGTCCATCAGATGAGGCTCTGTGTAGCCCAAGCACATCTCCCAGATAATATTTTGTAGGGACATATGTCACATCCTTGTGAGTATAACTATAATATGGAGTGAAATCTACCAGATTATCAGATGCTATGAGTTCAGTTGCTTGTGCCATGTTTGGAATCTCTATTGTATATGCCATGTAATTTCCATCATAGCGAACATTAGTATATAACAATATAATGATGAGTTAATTACATAGATATTGCTCACAAGTCCAAACTCAGGTAAAGCAGAGGGCCGGGCGGAAAATAAAGGGTGCGATTTCATGAGCTCTCCATCTATGATGTCATACAGATAACCACCACTTGTGTATTTTTGCAGCTGATCTATCATTTCTAAAACTTTTGGATGGGACAATAACTGTTCTAAACTTTTAATCAGAGGTACGTAATGAAAACATGTTGTTATTGTGGAGAGGACCCTTTTTGTCCCTTTTTTCTGCAAGCAGGCAGTATACCCAACAGAAACCTCCTCTGACTCCACAAAATTGAAATTTTCCTTAATCACGTTGTCCTGCCTGTATGTTGTTGCAAGAGAGGAAAATGGATCCTCAATCCGGTCGAATACTGCCATTGCTTCCTTTTCAAGTTCACTTCCTTGATGTTGCTGGAATACAGTTTGTAGCTGACTCCTCAGATTAGTCACCAACAGGGCTTGATATTGCTGCATTGCTGCCACAACATCATTCACACCTCTCTGAAAAAACAAGCAAATTAAATCCAAACAGTCCAGTTTTAAAATTGTTTAGCACACAATCTCTTTTATAAATAATAAAAAATATTAATAAGAGTAGCATCAATACAATGATGCTTTTCAACGAATTGATAAGGCATTATTAAAATGAAATTCAAAATATGAAATTATCCTAACTAGATAGCAGAGAGCAAATACAAGGCATTATTAAAAATGAAATCTCATGGAGATACAAGTTAAGTTGCAGCTAAGGGAGACTAAATAACTGTAAACTGACTTGGATTTGACATGCAGATCATCAACAGAGCCACAGATGAAAGGAATGTAATAATGTTGTATGTAGACAAACCTGTGAAAGATGGTGTTTTTCTCTTGCAGTCAACATAATAGCAGTAGCTTGTCTGGTCAGAGTGTTACGCCTGATGTCATCCTTAAAAAAAAGAACGTATAATAAAACACACTGTTGCCACAAACACTGATATGCAGTGATAAAATAGCATGTTATGACAATCCAGTTGAGATTTGTTTTGAAATGGTGAGACATAAAAAGATTGATAATAAAGCTTAGCTGTGTACTGAAGGAAACAACAGACTTACCTCTGACTGACATGATGCAGAAGAGTCTACAGCAGGACATGACCCAACAGTCATTACATCTTGCACCCTGTTGTCCACCACTGCTTCATCCGTTTGATGCTCTCTCAGCTGGCCTGTATGCCCAGGCATTCACCGCTGAAGAGGCTTCCGGGCCTGCTGTTGACCTCTCTCTCCGTGAGTTGCTGCTGCCACTTTCCAGGTGTTCGTGGTGGTTTCTTCTAATGTGATACCATAGCGAGTTGTAGACTCGATACTCTTTGGTGCATCCATCAAATCCACAAACAACGCGAAAATCTGGACTGCGACTATGAGGAGTATTAATATGACTCAATAAAGATTTGAGAGTGAGAGCCACGAACACAAAGCAAATAACACAGCGCCAAATCATTTCCCCCGTTTTTAGCTAGCAGTTAGCTAGCAGTTAGCTAGCAGTTAGCTAGCAGTTAGCTAGCAGTTAGCTAGCAGTTAGCTAGCAGTTAGCTAGCAGTTAGCTAGCAGTTAGCTAGCAGTTAGCTAGCAGTTAGCTAGCAGTTAGCTAGCAGTTAGCTAGCTGGAGTCCGACCTGCGTTTGCCCCTGCTCCGTCTGACCTGTCTGAACCATGACCTGGAACGTACCATAATTCAGTGTCTTATGACGGCAAAAACGACTTACCATTTATCAATTATCAAATGAGTGTGACTCGATTTTAATCATTATAAAGTAATATGAACTTATTTAGATGAATATAATTTGTATAAATGCAAAATAAACTCATTTAGGCGGAGTGCCCACCCCCGCTCCCTCTTGGAAGATGGTGCAATCCACCCTGTCGCGCTTCTTTTTTTTTGGAGTCCGTTGCAATTTTAATGAACTAGGCCTATGCAGCAGCTATTCCGGAGGTCACCTGCTGCTGCTCGACATTTATGTCAAAAGATGGACAAACTGGACGAGGTTGCAATCGCCACACTCAGAGGTATGCTACAGGGGTTACTTTTATGTTGTGCTGCCGTTGTTTAGCTACCTATCTTAATGATTTGCTAATGGGCTAAAGTTTAGCAGCTAGCTAATCTACATAAAAAAAACGTCTGGTGTTGCATTATGATTTCCATCTAGAAATAGGTTCAGTCTAATTAAGCTTTGGTTCCATTTTGTAAATGCTGAAAAAACAGCAACACCTGGTTGTAAAACATTACGGGTTAATTGATTAAGCAGTGCACATGCCCAGGCAGGAGCCGGAGCCATTGGAAGCTCTTTTGCGTGCACAGGACCCGGTTCAAGGCTCCTGAGTTTAATCTGTATGCTAACGCCTTTGTTTAAAGGTGCCATTTGTGGTGCCAATTGTCCATCAAGCTTTACAAAATATATTAACTGACGTGAAATGTGAATGCATTGTATCTAGCAAGGCTCTATTGTCACTCTTACTGTAGTTTGCATGGCTTCAACATCTATACCGGTAATTTATAAATGCTGTCAAATTCACTCACTGCTCTTGAAGTAAAAAATAGGAAACATTTGTAAAATGTCCAAACAGTGCTTATTGTACAAGGGGTGTTGGCAAAATGTCCTCACCTGCTATGTTAAAATCTGAGGGAATTCAATGATAACCTTTGTTTCTTGGCCCTGACTAACTGTTCTATATTCCAGCTGCTAATATTGGAGAAGACTTACTCCCCTCGCTTTCCCGAGACGACATCAAAGACCTCTTTCCTGGTCCTGAAAATTTCTTGAGGCGGCGGGCTATATGGCTTTTTTGTAAATAAAGATGAAAAGGTCAGGTTTGTCTTTCACAGTGCAACACAACTGTTTAACAGTACAACATTTTTCCAATATCACAGTTTAAATCTGGTTCATATACATAAATATGTCATTAGTTTAGACATGTCTGCTTTGAGTCCATTTCAACAGTGGATATTAAATAAAAATGTTTTTTTAATCCCCCAAATTATAATGCTTAAACTAACAAGTAAGAACATACTATGACAAAGTTACACAATACATGTTTGTAAATGTGTTTTAGGTGGATACTGCTCCCGAAATTCAGCAATCACCCCCCACTGGAGGCAGTGACTTTTCAAAAGAGGAGGCCAATACTTCTAAATGTGTGACTATGTCAAACCCAGAATACATAGTCTTCACAGACAGTGAGCTTGAACAGGTGCGACGCTCCTACTTTGAACAGAAACGGCTGGGGACCGAGCACAATGTGACCCTATCCAAGGAGCTCTTCTGCCGACTCATAAGAAACACTATGACTAACATGATCTCCATCGCAAGAGCCACAGAGGACTCCAGATACCCCACCAAACATGAGGTGAATGCCATGGCAAAGCGACTGGTGGATTACTATCCAATGATAAAAGACGGGTCATCAAACAATGAGTGGGTGAGTAGATTTTGTTAATTTTGCTTGTTGCTGGTATGTGTTAATACTGAGATTTATGTTCAAACAGTGCGAAATCGTGACAGAAAGTTCAAATGGAGCAAGACATTGCCGAAAGCTATAATTAGAATATAAGAAAGTTTGAGCCTATTGTCTTTTTTTTCAATGTTAACTATGTATGCCTCGCAGGAGCATGTTGCCAAAAAGCTCATGAAGAGACTCTCAAATGTCAGAAGTCCAAAGAAGGCCAAAGGTCCTCCTTCCAAGAAACCACGACAAGAAGTCAGTTCAGACGTTGCAACTACTGACTATGACGAAGATTCCAGTACATCCACCATTATTCTGGAATGGTCACCTGTTAGTCCCATGGGCATCCCAGTAGATCTGTCACCTAGAACCAGCACCCCAGCGCAGAACAACAGTGGTGAAGAATGTATGTATTACATTTAATTTGTCAGTTTTACTTGTTAGTTTGGAAATCTCATGTCCCCTTTCCACCATAACATTCCTGTAATGTCTTCAGCTTGTTCAGTTGACATCATGGACAGCCAGAAAATCCAAGCAAGACACTACAAGACCCTCCAAGAAATGTACAAGTCCAAAAAGCCAAACAAAGCTGCGGTAACTCATTTGCTGAACATGGAATTTGAGTCTCGAAGACACTTCATCACCTCTGATGTTTTAAAGGAGCAAGACAGAGCAACAAAGATTCTAGAGGCTTACCCTTGTTTCAGAGAACTGGATCATGTAAGTAATGTTTTTTTTTTTTTAAGAAGTCATCAGAATGTACTTTTTTTTTTAAATTTTTTTTTTAAATTTTTATTATTTATCTGAATCTATTTTTCAGGTGCTGGATGAGCTGCAGCGAATCATCCAACTGACCAACTCCCAGTCCTAGCGGTGAGATTTACAGACTTACTGAAACATTTCTTAATATGTTACAATTTTTCAGGCATACATTTTATGTTAGGTTTAGTTACTTTGAGATAAACTTTTATCATTTCAAAAGCTCTAAAGGGGAAGTGTTTTCCATAGTGTACTTAATGTAGTACTAACATCATTGGAACTAGCTGTGCATTCAGCATTTGCAGTGGGCTTAATGCTGAGGGGTTACTATGACTGTGTGTTTTAAAGTACAATATGATTTCACTAATGTCCTAGTCCTGTCCTGTCCAAGTTTATGTTACTTGCAATGTTTTTTCTAATCTTCTTGATTTATTTGTGTCATCTAGACTTCCGAGGATCCTAATGGTTTCATGCAGCAGCGACCCCTGTCTTCTCCAGTTCTGCTCGTTTCTGAGGACAACTGCATGATCGCCTTCGGAAAAACTCCTGTGACCACCTTCACCATGGACAGACTTAATGAGGGACTTCTCTACGTCATGGCATATTACTATGCCCTGCACATGACCTACCCCAAGTGCATTTCTACACTACTGTCAGTACTGCAGACAGAGGTACTTCAAGATTCAATTCATGAGCAGGATTTGACCCCTCACTACACAAAAGCAATGGGTGAGTGGAAGTCATTCAGTGAGTGAGTCCCTTTGTCCATCACTCTGCCCCACTCTTCCTGTTGCAAGACTTTCAAAGAAAGTTGATGTTCTGTTTAAAAAAAAAAGTTCATCACAGTTAGGCACATTTGTTGGTGAGATTGAAAACCTTTCCTGTGGGATAATATGCAACATGGTGTTTATTGCTGTAGTATGCTGCTACAATAACTGATGGGTTTTTTTGATAGTGGGGTTTAAATCAAAACTGGCTTTTCAATCTGTTAGATTATGATAGCTCTGGAATGTGGAAGTCGTCCTTTTTTGGATGTTGAGTTAAGCAATTGTATTGCAAAGTTAATAAAAAAATATTAAATGAGAAAGTTTTGGTGTCTTGATTTAAGACAACATTACTTATATTTGTTATGCTGTTTTAAGAAATGATGTCTTATTTTGACTACTTTTATGCTCATTATCAATCCCAGATTAAGGTGTCAAATCTTGAATTTAATTTAGTCAAGAGACTTAAATTCTAATTTTAAGTAACTTAATATTAAACTAGGGTTTTTTCATTGCTTGTTTTAGAAGAATTCGGCTTAATTTAAGATTTTCTGTCTAGTTTAAAGTTTCATTTTAGTCTTTCAGAGCCAAGAATTTTGGGCTTATTTTAAGAAATCTTGTCAAGCAAAAAAAGCTTACCCCATTCGCAGATTTTTTTGCTTGATATAGGATGATTTGATTGAATATAAGAATTTTTTTGCTTCTTTCTAGAAGGGCTGTTTTTGCAGTGTGGGTGTTCTCGTCAAAGGTGCGCTCACCTTTTTACTCATGCAGTGAAACGCCGTCGGCGAGGAAAACATGGCCTTCTCTGCAATACACTACTGATCTAAGAACTGTCTCTGCATTTGGGTCCCTGAACTCACCACACCATAACCATGTGGGTACAACCCCAAAAGGTGCATTAGAGATCTCTTGGGGTCGCTTACATTTAAACATATTTTAATAAATGGCTGCTATTACATTTGGTTCAACATTGTCGGAGCTACGCTAACGAGTTAGCTGTCAAATGACAACATTGATGCGACTCTCATAATTGATTTGTTGAATGTGAAGCTAGCTGCTTAGCTTCATTTAAGAGGAAACAGCTAGCCTGGATCTGAACCAAATCTGCCTTCCAGCACCTCTACAGCTCACTAGTTAACACTTTATATCTTATTTGTTTAACCCTCTGGAGTCAATGTTTTTCGTTGTTTATGCGACGGTTATATTCATATCTTCGTGGTAAAACGGCACAGAAATATGAGCCAAGAGCTTGGATGTGACGTTTGTGTCGAGCTCCGCCCTTCAACATAATTTGTGGAATCGTGTGTCCGTCAATATTTTGTGCGAATGAATTTTTAATAAATCAGCTTTAGGGCCAAATTACCTCTTTACACTGTGCCTAAAGACAATAGTGCTTCATTATATAGATAGCTGCACATTTTTAAATTTGCAGATATCCGATTTTTAAATATGTTGTACGGCGACCTTGAGTGCCTTGAAAGGCGCCTTATAAAACAAAATGTGTATTATTATTATTATTGTTATTGTTATTATTATTATATTTGTATGTTTTAAATGCAAGTGCCTTTTTAAACGGAGAATTTAAGAAATTCATAAAAGAGTAAATTTTATTAGTTTGGAGGAAAGCCAGCCAGAATCAGTATTAAGTATTGTATGCTTATACACATAGTATGGTATGCACTGTATGAATGTATTCAGTGGACACCTCCATGTTTACTTATAAACTGTACACACAGAATTTACTCTAAACCCTCATTTGCATATTCCGGAACACGGTGATGTCACAGACTGTGGCCTCATGGAACCCTTCATCAAAGGCACAGCCATAGAACTCAGTGGAAGCTCCCCTATATATACCTTATTAATATTATTAGTGTATGATATTGCCTTACAGGAACAAGCACTATCTTTGTTAGAAAAGTCTTCAGCAGTCTTCAGGTGTAATGTCTAAAGTATTAAGAAAGCTCTTCAAAGCTGAGGAGAAGGACGTCGTCCCTGGAGAAGGGAATACAGCAGTAATGCAAGATGAGGAAAGCCCACAGAGGGGGGACAGCAGGAGACTGGACCCCATCCTGGACCTCATCCCCCGTAAAGATGAGTTGACTTCCAGTTCAGAGGACATTAGTGTCGTCCCTGGAGGACTAAAGAGGAAAAGCACAGAAGATGGGGAAATCCTACAAAGGGAGAAAAGCAGGAGACTGGACCCCATGCTGGACCCCATCCCGGACCTCATCCTGGACCCCATGCTGGACCCCATCCTGGACCTCATCCCCTGTGAATATGAGTTTCCGTCCACCTCAGAGGACATTAGTGTCGTCCCTGGAGGACTAAAGAGGAAACGAACAGAAGATGGGGAAATCCTACAAAGGGAGAAAAGCAGGAGACTGGACCCCATGCTGGACCCCATCCCGGACCTCATCCTGGACCCCATGCTGGACCCCATCCTGGACCTCATCCCCTGTGAATATGAGTTTCCGTCCACCTCAGAGGACATTAGTGTCGTCCCTGGAGGACTAAAGAGGAAACGAACAGAAGATGGGGAAAGCCTACAAAGGGAGAAAAGCAGGAGACTGGACCCCATCCTGGACCCCATGCTGGACCCCATCCTCTGTGACGCTGAGTTGCCGTCCACCTCAGAGGACACTGGTAAGCTATAGCCCCATATTTGAACTATTATTCTGCTATAAATGATTTAAGAGACATCGAATGATCGTCATGTGTTGTTGTCCTTGTTCGTGTTGTGATTGTCAGTAAATTCATGTTGTGATGTTTTTTCTCTCATCTCTAGAAAGCAGAAACCCACCCGAGGCGGCTCTGAGCGCGAGAAGCGCCGATGATGGACCGGTTCAGAAGGACGACCTAGTTCCAGACCCGTCAGCCATGTTTAAGGCCAAGTACCAGCAGCAGGAGAAACTTGGCGAAGGAGGATATGGATGCGTGTATGCTGGCTATCGCAGAGAGGATAATCTTCCTGTAAGTTTTTCACATGTTCTTTCACACACATACATACACACACACACACACAGTACGGTCAGGAAGTGTAACCAAAAAGTCTTGTTTGTATCACCCCTAGGTCGCCATCAAGCATATTATGATAGACGAAGAGCTCCTCTTTCACGAAGACAGTGATGGGCTCCAGATCCCCATGGAGGTTGCTGTCCTAAGGAAGCTAGAGGCCCAATCAGAGCAGCATTCAGCATCCATTGACCTACTGGACTGGTATGTTGTGGACCAGGAGCTGATCCTGGTGCTGGAGAGACCGATGCCGGCCGTAGACCTCTTCGACTACATTCAAGACAAAGGAGGCTACTTGAAGGAAAAGGAAGCTAAGGTAAGCTGCTGTAGTCATCTCAGTCACAACCATGAAAACATGTCCAAGCATCCTCCTCTCTGACCCCTCAACTCTCTTTTTTGTCTTTCAGATTATAATGAAGCAGTTGGTGGATGCAGCCATTGACCTCCAGGAGAAGCACATTTTCCACCGGGACATCAAGACGGAAAATCTCCTTATTGAGACCGGCATGAAGTTGCCACGAGTTCGCGTCATCGACTTCGGTCTGAGCTGCTTCGGCGAAGAAGACGACGTCTATAGCACCTTCTATGGTAAGAAGTCCAGTTTTACTCCTGCTCTTTATTAACTTCACCCATCGGTGACTTTTACATTGAATCAAAGCTCTTCCTCCTCCTCACTCTCTTTTCATTATGTCTTTATATTTTAGGTACTGACGTCCCCCCAGAGTGGGCCAGTCGGCAGGAATACAAAGCCGGACCCACGACAGTATTCCAGATAGGAATGGTCCTGTTCTACATGCGAAAAAAGGTGTCATTTAGACCGGGGATGACCTTTGTGAAGCTGAATGAGACCAAGTGGCTTTCCAACAGTAAGAAAAACATAAACACAAAAATCTGTTCATTTGAGTTCACGTTGCGATGGATCACATGACCTCACCCATTCTTCTCCTTTCTCTACAGATGGCAAAGATTTCTTTAAGGCGTGTATATGTGAGGACCCGGATACTCGTTTCACCCTGGACCAGCTGAAGCATCACCGGTGGCTGAGATAGTATCACACACACACACATGCATGTCATAATTTACATTTAATCCCTTTAGCCCTCCATTTATTTATATATGGGCAGACTGGCCAGGAGCCGAGGCGCTGCCCAAACCGTGACATTGTTCAAAATCTGGCATTTCCCTGTTGGACGGGAGAAACATTACCTTAAATACCATAATAGCTGCGGGCCTCAAATAATCTCTACTATAAAGGGCCGGTCTCGTCATTTCAAGTCAAGATGACTCGAAAGATCTGATCAATACACGATTCAGCCAATCACGTATTCAGCTAATTATAATATAAATATGGGCAGACTGCGGCCAGGAGCCGAGGCGCCGCCCAAACCGTGACATTGTTCAAAATCTGGCATTTCCCTGTTGGACGGGAGAAACATTACCTTAAATACCATAATAGCTGCGGGCCTCAAATAATCTCTACTATAAAGGGCCGGTCCCGTCATTTCAAGTCAAGATGACTAAAAATATCTGATCAATACACGATTCGGTACATATCTGATCAATACACGATGCTAATTATTATAAAATATGGGCAGACTGCGGCCAGGAGCCGACTTGAGTTTCCTGAAGCACGATGACGGCAACAGACCAGCATCGATGTTTCTTAATGCTCATTTATTGCTCAGCTCTTTCAGGCTGTTTGTGTGCAGCAGAAAGCGTGACGGCGCTCTTTAACCTGCCGTGTTCTGCTGCAGGAGCGCGCACACGCAGCCCCGAGGGTACGAAGCGTTACAGCGGTCTTTACTATAATTTATAATTCATAATACTCGGCGGGCCGGATCAAAACGTCATCCGTCATTTCCAGTCAATATGACTCATAAGATCTGATCAATATACAATTCAGCCAATCACGTATTCAGCTAATTATAATATGAATATAGGCAGACTGCGGCCAGGAGCCGAGGCGCTGCCCAAACCGTAAGATTGTTCAATATCTGGCATTTCCCTGTTGGACAGGAGAAACATTACCGTACATCCCATAATAGCAGCGGGCCTCAAATAATCTCTACTATAAAGGGCCGGTCCCGTCATTTCATGTCAAGATGACTCAAAAGATCTGAACAACATACCTTTTAAGCTTTTATAACTACGGTCTTTTGATTTGACCAAAATTATAAACTGATCTGATTAAGAACATAGATTGCGGCAAAAAAACTTGTACGGTAATAATAATAATAAACGTTTTAAGAACAATAGGTCCTCAATACCACAAATATTATACTGGTATATTTATCTATAATAGTAATACATAAAACATCTGTATGGTTCCCTTTTTACCATTTTGCTTTGATTGCGCGCTATTTTAATTAAGCATCGATACAAAAAATATGCAAAATCGTATTGTTTTTAACGTACGGGTACCGCGGTACCATTTTAGTGTCGATTCACTGTGCAAAACATTGCAGCAGCAGATGTTGCAGGCCGACATCCAAGCTGACCCTAACAATGAAGACGCTGTTGACATCTCAACACTGATTGACCAATCACGTATTCAGCTAATTATAATATAAATATGGCAGACTGCGGCCAGGAGCCGAGGCGCTGCCCAAACCGTAAGATTGTTCAATCTCTGGCATTTCCCTGTTGGACAGGAGAAACATTACCATAAATCCCATAATGTCGTCGGGCCTCAAATAATCTCTACTATAAAGGGCCGGACCATCAGAACAGTTTCTCAAGCAGCTGAAAGAGGCAGCCAGTGGATCTGGATCAAACAGAAGGACCCTTGCTGGGCTATAACTTCATGACCCCCCCACCCCCACAGGGGAACCCAATTCAGATCCCTCCAACTTGAGGAGGGCATATGAGGTATGCGGTCAGCTGTAGGGCTGGCTCAGGGAAGTGGACGCCCCTGCCTTGCATAGTCCCGTGGGAAATATTAATTGGGCATGGGACACAAGCTAAGGCTTGATCACCCTTTAGCTGGCCACCTTTGTTGAGGGTGTTTAGTGATTAAAGGCCGAAACACCCAAAAACAATCGGTTCTCAATACCACAAATATGATACTGGTATATTTATCTATAATAGTAATACATAATATTCCTCCTCACTGTCTTTTTATTATGTCTGTATATTTTAGGTACCCACGTCCCCCCAGAGTTGCCTGCATGTGGACCCGGATCAGCGTTTCACCCTGGAGCAACTGAGGAATCACCCGTGGCTGAGATAGTATCACACCACACACACACACGTCTTAATTTACATTTAAACATAAACTACACTATAGATAGATAGCTGTTTTAATTTGACTCGCATTATATTATTTATGTTCTAACAATTGTCTTATTTTTCAGATCCAGTCACAGGCCCATCCGTCCGAGAAGAGGGGATCTCTCTTTGAATTGCCTCTTCCGAGATTTCTTCCCATTTTGGGTTTTTTTTTCTCGTTTTCTTAGAGAGCTCGGGATGGGTCAGGAGCTGCTGCTGCTGCTGCTTTGAAAATAATAAAATGTAAAAAGAAAATTAATCTTTTCTTTCATTTTTTTACTTTAATATGATTTTTAATCCACTTTTTAAAAAAAAGTCAAAAGTTAAACATTGCTGGTGAGCCCAGAGCTACAGCTGTAATCTCAGTAGAGATATTTCCAGATATCTCTTATTTCTTAGAAATTGTACGACATGGACTTTATCAACATGTTATATTCATATCAAGCCATTTTTTCTGCTGACAGGATAAGTTGTTGCTGCATAAAATAACAAAAGAAACGGTCACCTTAGACCAAGAATTAAGAAACGGGTCACCTTAGACCAGGAATTAAGAAACAGGGTCACCTTAGACCAGGAATTAAGAAACAGGGTCACCTTAGACCAGGAATTAAGAAACAGGGTCACCTTAGACCAGGAATTAAGAAACAGGGTCACCTTAGACCTTAGCAGGAATTAAGAAACGGGTCACCTTAGACCAGGAATTAAGAAACGGGTCACCTTAGACCAGGAATTAAGAAACGGTCACCTTAGACCAGGAATTAAGAAACGGGTCACGGGTCACCTTAGACCAGGAATTAAGAAACGGGTCACGGGTCACCTTAGACCAGGAATTAAGAAACAGGTCACCTTAGACCAACAATTAAGAAACGGGTCACCTTAGACCAATACAATTTAAAAAGTCACGTTAGACCAGAAAATAACTGGGAAATAAGAAAAGGTCATGTTAGACCAGGAGGTACAAAACGATCACGTTAGACCAGTGTTACGCCCTCTTTTTATTCTAAGGGAAAAGTGGGGATCAAGCAGTGTACCCAAAAGCAATACCTTACTGGAAAAGGACTCCAGTTAAAGTGAAAGTCACCTAAATACCTAACTCACCTAAGTATCTGATATTTACTGTACTTAAGTATCAAAAGTAATTTTCTGATATTAAATGTACTTAAGTATTGAAAGTAAAAGTACAAATAGTTGAAAAGAATTGGGTTGGCTGTGATCCATCCAGGAGCAACAATGTTCAACATAATATATTGTACATACGTATACTTTTGCATCTACTTTGAATTTATCATCATAATTCTCTGAAAAGCAATACGACACTATGAAGGAGTTGTAACGTGCTTAAAAACGTGCGTTTATAATTATGCTCATTCAGACTAGAGGACGTAGAGGGCAAATGCATAATATTGTGTTCAGCAATAAAGATCAACTTGATGCATCAGGTCAGTGTTTTGAGAAAGAACAGCTGCCTTGTAAACACCTCTGGGCCTGATTTGGTGGGGTTTGTTTGTTTGTTTGTTGTTTTTCTTGCTTTGCAGCGCTCTGGTGGTGGAAAAGCAGCCCGTGGTGCCCACAAAGGCGAAAAAAAAGTACACTAAGTATATTTAATCTTAGCATACTTGAGTATACTTGAAGCCCTACTTATCACAAGTATATTTAAAGTGTGTTATTTATGGAACAACTTATTTTGTACTTAATATATTTAAATAGTATTCAAGTACTATTTGAAGTATATTTTAATATATATTTTTTGGTGCTAAATTGGGACTACTTAAAGTATACTTAGTACACTTTAAGTATGTGCTAATATGCATGCCGATTGTTCACTTAAAGTATATTTTTATTGTATTTGAAGTATATTTGAAATATATTTTGAGTATATTACAAATATGTAAACATCACATTTATTTTAAAGTGTGTTAAAAGTATACTTTTTTTAAAATAGGTGAAAGCATGACTTTAGTATACTTTTTATATATTTGCAGAAAGTACACTTCGATGGTATATTTGTAATATACTATTGACATTTTAAATGTAGTTTAAATACATTAAAGTATATATTTATTTCGCCTGGGCAGTTCACCACAACGACCTCTGATCCTAATCCACGGTGACAGTGAGGTACAGGAGTGTGTGTGTGTGTGTGTGTGAGTGTTCTTGTGTGACGCCCATGTGCACGCAGTAGAGCCCTGCACCAAGAACAAGCTGATGAACACGTCTCTTACTCAGAGTAAGTAAGATGATCATAAATGAACAAACTTTAAACATCAATGGGGACCAGTGGCGACTGGTGGATTTTGTTTTTGGTAGGGCCATCCAATCAAATTCCAGCAAACATTAAAGAAATGCAGAACACGGTCACTAACTGTCATAAAAGCAACAATGTATGAGCAGAATTATGTAAGATGTGTGTGTGTATCGTGCAAAACTACCAGCAAAGTAGAGATTTTTTTTGAGAGAGGTGGTTCTAAAATAATGTGATGTTTTTCTGTAAACTACAAACTTTTCTACTTGCACGTGATTCACATTTTTGGGATATTTGTTGTGAAAAAAACAAACACCAAACTGTACGGCGGATGTTCTTAACTTTTTTTGTTTGTTTATTAAAATAAACATATCATTCCAGTGCCGAGAGAAATAACATCTGCATTTTTACAGTACTCAACCACTTTATTTATACAGAAGGACAAAAGGAAAAACAAGTCAGTGGATTCCTGTCCTGGCTGCTTGTTGTTGTTGTTGTTGTTGTTTAGCTCTCTCTCTCTCTCTCTCTCGTCTTGACTCCCGGTCGAAAAACACACACAAGCTTTTCACTACTAAAAAATACCACGCTCTTTTAGAAAGCCGTTCGATATATATAAGAAAAAATATTTCATTAAAAAAGTTTCTTTTTTAAAGAACAGCACAGAATATGTAATTTTGTATTACTTGTGTATATTTTCAGCACTGGAAGTGTCAGATTAGGTCACCTGATGAGTCAAGAGGTTTTTTTGACTAGAATTTGATGGATTGTCATTCAATTTTGGGCCCACAATGATATTGTATTTATGATTGAATACCTGCAAGTGGCGAGTCAAGACATTTTTTATTTTTTTTTAAAGCCTCCAAAAAAAATAGATCTGAAATTTCTGACACACGAACTATAAACTGTTTCCAGAATGGCTGCACATTCCCCACAGCCGGCAGTTATAGCGAACATTAGCATACATTAAAATGGAATCCAATATAAAATAATTCAGTTCATTTTATTGGAGCTGTATATTGTTTGTTTTTAATCGGGTTTCCTTAAACTTGCTACAAATAGCTCACACAGGACTACAAATGTAGCTCATTTAGGCTATTACATATCGCCTCATTGGAGTTAATGTGTATTATCTTGTTGATCAATTATTTAACTAATTTACATACATTAACAGTATAAATATTTGACTCATCAGGTATTCTGTTTCTGACACTTGTGACTTCTGGGTCTTCATAAGGTGAAATATATATATATAAATATGCATACACATATATATATGTGTGTATGCATATTTATATATATGTATATATATAAATATGCACACATATATATTTAAATATATATACACATATATAAATATAATTATGTATATATACATATATAATTATGTATATATACACACATATACATATATATAAATACATATACACACATATATATAAATACATATATATATATATAAATACATATACACACATATATATAAATACATATATATATATATAAATACATATACACATATATATAAATACATATACACACATATATATATATAAATACATATACACACACATATATAAATACATATACACACACATTTATATTTATAAATACATATACATATATATATACATATACATATATATACATATACATACATATACATATACATATACATATATATATAGACCATGAGAAACCACCACTTGGAATGTTACAGCATAACATAGGCTCCTTTTGTTCAGTTCAGCTCTGTTATTGTACTATATGGTTTGTTCGTGTTTCTAAACTTTTTTTCCAACTAAATATCATTGGGGGGTAAATTCAGTACGTTCTCATAGTGCAGTCTGTAGTGCAGTAGATCAGTGTGAAACTTTGGAGTGCATAGATGACATCATACTTAAGTAATTGTTACCGTAAGACGTCCGTACGCTTTGGAACGTTTTATAAATGGTCCTCGTGCTGCTAAAATTGTTTCCGTGCAGGAAAACCGAACATTGTGACTATCCCAAAAAAACCAAAACAAAAAAAACCAATGTCATTAAACCAAGTAAAAAAAGAAAGAAAGAAGAAAAAATAAAGTATTCTTGATGGAAATCTGACATTGTTGAAGAGGAAGGGGGGGGGGGGGGGGGGGGGGGATGCAGACGACACAGAAACAAACGTAGCCGTGACAACGAAAATAAAAGAAACCCCCGACTTGACTTCATCCCAGATCTCTCACACAATGGTACATCTCTATAAATTTTACTCTTTTTTTTAATTTTTAATTTTTTTTTAAAAGTCTCTCTGTGAAATAAATACATAGTGCTTCTATTGCAAGTGTTTCCCACTGAAAAAATACATTCGGAGCTCAATCTTTCAACGACTTCTAAAAGGGGGGAATATAGATGCAGCTGATCTGAGGCCTGTGAGCCCTTCTACATTTACACAATCAGAGACGCATTATAAAGCTTATATCAGTATTTTCACACACACACGCACACACACACACACACCTCACTATCTCACAAAACGAATACACAGAGAGTATTACCAGGTAGAGAATAATATAACATGAACTATACTGTAAACTAAACTAATACACTGTGATACAATCTACAGCCCGGGGGGGGATACCACAAGGTTTTTGATTTTTTTTTAACGGGGTACCACCGACACATTACACCGAGTAATACACTGTAAACGATGACCGCGTGACGGATGCCCAGGTGTTGCGTCACCTACAGCAGGCTGTCTATGCTCTTCTCCACGGTCTCCTTGTCGTTGGCGTTGGCGTCGGCGGGCGGGCTGTACTTGTCGTGGTAGCTCTGCAGCATGGTGACCACGTCGTGGTGGCCGAAGTGCACCGCTTCGTCCATCGGCGTGTTCCCCCATCTGCGCGAAGAAGAAGACGGTCGTGCTCGTCGAATCAGTTTTGTCTCGATTTACAATCCTCACCAACAACTTGAAAGGTAACGTCATTCATAAACAGATATTTCGGGATGATGGAGAGTCGGGGCTCACCTGTCTCTGGGCACCGGGTTCACCTTGCAGGCCTCCAGGAGGAAGCGCACCACCTCCGTGTGTCCTGAGGGGCAGAGCAGTCGTTGGAAATACAAAAGCTCACGTGGACCGACGTGAACTCGCTCCGTGCTTACTTCCAAATGTCTAAAACCCATGTGTGATGGCTGAATGTCTCATTCCAAAACCATGGGCATTAATATGCTATCCGTAAATGAATAGGCCTATGAAATAAATAATTATAGCTATAAAATAAAGGCTGTAATAAATAAATGAGGCAATACATATATACATAAATAAAATATAGAAATTAATCAATATAGATAAACAAATACATATATTTTTTTTAATGTATTTATTTTGGAATAAAATGGCGTTCCATAGAAATCACCCATTAGTTTAAAAATGTAAATCTGAATATTTTTCATATTTTGGATAAAAGGCCCAAAAATAAAATACGCGGACAAGGTTGCGCATACTTTTTTCATATTATTATTTCCCTTTTTGCGAACGACAAACTGTCGTATGACAACTGTGAAGCCGA